>NW_027312113.1:0-41720 GCF_040954645.1 Diabrotica undecimpunctata
CGCGCTATCTCAGAGTACAATTTTTTGTTAACTTACCATATAAAACTTAGTTTGGGTAGTAAAAAATCACTGCTACCAGTGTTCAAAATATTAATACAAAAATGTTTTTATCTAATAAATGTTTTTCTTTTGCTGAAATAATTTTATAATTTTGAGACTAAACATTTTTTTTGTAATATAAGAATAATTGAATATAAATAAGTTCAAATAGCAACCAATTACAAATAGCCTCAATTGTCATAAAAGGCCAACAGTAAAATTTTATTTTTGACAATTATATTGCCAAAAGTAAAACTTCGTTTAAACACTTCTTTTTTGTTAGTAACAAAAAGAGAAGGATTATTCACCTTGACAGATGTCTGAAAGAATGTTGATAGATATATGGAGAATTAAATATGACACTTTACAAGTTTTTATATATAAAATCATAAGAAAGAATATTATTATAAATTTTGCTTAATTTTGAATTTCAGATCTTTTGTTTAAAACTCTTATCTATCTTTCTATCACATTCTTTCAGATCATCTGTCAAGGTGAATAAATCTTCGTCATTTTAGGTTACTAAACGAAAAAAAGAATGTTAAACTAAGATATTTACTTTGGCAATATAATTGTCAAAAATAAAAATTTTTATGTTGGCATTGATGACATTGAGGCTATTTGTAATTGGTTGCATATTTGATCTTATTTATAAATTCATATTATCTTATATTAAAAAAAATGTTTTCAAATTATAAAAATTTTTCACTGAGAAACATTTATTAGATAAAAACATTTTGGTATTAAATATATTTGAAAGCTTGTAAGCAGTGATTTTAGACTTACCAAACTAATTTTTTAATTTGTAAGTGAACAAAAATTGTTTTTTCTTTTAGTTCAACCTAGTAAGTATTATTGTCTTTTTTAGCTCTTGATAATAATGTGTAACACAATTGAAAGCTCGAGAATAAAAAAATCGTTAACCAATAGCCCTATTATTGACTCCAACCTCATCCCACAACAGTTGATATATTTTGTTCCAATCGAGTCACAAAGTACTTCCTTTGTTCTTATTCCTGTAGAAAAATACTGGGTTTTGTTGCGATGACATCCGAAACCGATTATGGGCAATCTACAGTCAGAATTCTGAAGGGAGATGGACTAGGAATTACTCAATCATAACTGTGCCTGCTTTACTCACTCAAAAGACTTTTTTGTTGAAGTGAGATCTAATTGATGTTTCCCTGGACATGTTACAAATGGCCTAGTATAATGTAAATCCCTTTTACATCATCGGACTGGGGAATATCACCATGATGCTTGGAAAATATGATGGACAGGTTTGGAATGGAAATATTATTTATTAGAAATACTACTAACATCGCTTTTGCTTGATATAAACTTTTTGAAAGAAATACATGAGTTACGCATACCAAGGCCTACAATCTCTTAAATATCCATCACATTTAATGGTATTCTAATCTGTAGACAAAGACTATACACTATCAACATCAGGACTTTCGTAAAATCAAAAAAATCAAATTAATACTATGTCAATAAATTAAAAAGAAGCTTTTGATAAGATAAAAATTCCAAGAAAATGGTTCTTAATATCTAACATCTATCATTTTCCTGTGAAATTAAAAAATTTTTAGCTCTTACGACCTAAATTTCTCTCATTATGCTCCTTCCAAATCTGATATTAGAGTTCCTAATTTACTTTCTGATATTGAATCCAATAATCAGACCACTTAATGATAGTCAATAAGATGTTGTTAGATCTAAATAGTACAAATCTGTTTTACAAACTTTTTGCATTAAAGAAGTCAAAGGATCAATTTTTTTAAATAAATACTAATGCATAACTAAAACTTTTTCCATTAAAACATTCCTGAAATTTATATTGTTAAAAGCGATAAAGTTACGTAACGGTTGTAATGACAAAAGAGGATTATCTACGAAAAAACTGGAGAACTCTAAAGATGAAGACTAAGTATTCCACTACACTTAGAGGAGTCCTGTTTGTACTTATGCAACAAAAAGCAAATTGTCTAGTATCTAAATTAAACATAAAGAAATTTATTGATAATAAAAAAGCAAAAGAGCTCAAAATTGTTATTATTCTATTGCTCCACGGTTCTATGCTCTGCCAAAAATATACATAATCCAACTTTATCTATGAGACCCAATTGTTTCATCTTTATGACCCTCCTAATAGGACCAATAGCACAGCTCCTCACTGACATCTAACTAATGCTTATAATTAAACAACAATTTTTACATTACTAGGATTCATTTGATTTTAGTTCTTCGCATTAAGAATTTCCAGAGTAGCCAGACGAAATTTTGTTTACGTTAGTATTTGATGTAACATCTGTTTTTACTAATTTGCCTTTTAGATTGAATCATAAGTAGTGTTGAAAAACATTGGGAATGAGATTTCACAACACAACTAATATTGACTCATTACATATCAAAACACTTATCACTTTGTTTTTGATTCTAATATTTTTTATTTATGGTGTATTTTATAGAACAAATTTTTGGTAGTCCTATTGGACTAGTCTTTCCCCATTCTAAGTAGCTATTGTCATGGATGATGTTATCAGTGATTGTATCAATAATTGCACTTTTTTCATTCCTTTTATTAAGAGATATGTAGATGATTTAGTTTTGGCACTTCCTAAACACAAAAATTCATGAAACAGTCAACAATTTCAACAGTCTTAATCAACATATACGATTCACAGTTGAGGAAGAGGTAGATAATTCTCTACCATTCCTTGACATGAGAATTGTAAGAAATACAGACAATATGTTGAAAACCAGATGGTTCTAGAAAACCCATATGTTAGTAATAGATTTATAAGCTATTACTCTCACCATCCAAATAAGATGAAAATGAACCTTATAACAGGATTAAAAGAACGTTGTTTTAAAACTTTCTCATCCAGATTATCTACAGGAAGATCTTCAGTTATTAAAAAATATTCTAATTGAAAACTCTTATCCTCCAGATATGCTACATAGGATGCTTTTTTCTAATATTGGTAATAAATAATTTAACACCATTTTCTTTGCTCAGATCTCAAAACATTGTATCTATACAATCAGAACATCTATTATCATTCACTACCTTTTATAACCATAATTAACAACCTTAAATTAATACAAACACTAAAGGTTAACGCGCTATCTCAGAGTACCATTTTTTGCTCAATCTCAAAACATTGTATCTAACAATCAGAACATCTATTATCATTCACTACCTTTTATACCATCATTAACACCTAAATTAATACAAACACTAAAGGTTATTGACAATATAAAAATAGCAACAAAGAACATCAAAACTATTTCATCTTTATATTCTAAAACTAAATATCCTATAGACAAATTTGAAAAAACGAATTTAGTATACGGCATTAGTTGTACTCAGTGTGAGGCTGAATATGTTGGTGAGACCGGAAGAAATCTTTCAAATCGCATTATTTCTTACAAAAGTGATTGCAGAATTAAAAAACCATCTTGTGCTTTGGCAGAACATGTAATCGATAAAGACCATATTATGGATTTTGATAACATTAAAATTTTATGTAGTGAAAGTAATAAATTTAAAAGGACTTTTTTGGAAATGGTTTGTATTAGCAAAAATGATAAGAGTTTAAACAAAAGATCTGAAATTCAAAATTTAAGCAAAATTTATAATTATATTCTTTCTTTATGATTTATATATAAAACTTGTAAAATGTCATATTTAATTCTCCATATATCTATCACATTCTTTCAGACATCTGTCAAGGGTGAATAAATCTTCTTCTTTTTGTTACTAAACAAAAAAGAATGTTTAAACGAAGTTTTACTTTTGGCAATATAATTGTCAAAAATAAAAATTTTATGTTGGCATTTATGACATTGAGGCTATTTGTAATTGGTTGCTATTTGAACTTATTTATAAATTCAATTATTCTTATATTAAAAAAAATGTTTTCAAAATTATAAAATTTTTCAGAGAAACATTTATTAGATAAAAACATTTTTGTATTAAATATTTTGAACATGTAAGCAGTGATTTTTACTTACCAAACTAATTTTTATTTGGTAAGTTAACAAAAATTGTTTTTTCTTTTTAGTTCAACCTTGTAAGTATTTTGTTTTTTAGCTCTTGATAATAATTGTAAACACAATTGAAAGCTCGAGAATAAAAAAATAGTTAACCAATAGCCCTATTATTGACTCCAACCCATCCAAAACAGTTATATATTTGTTCCAAACGAGTCACAAGTATATATATATATATATATATATATATATATATATATATATATATATAATGTTATATATAATATATAATATTAAATATATATACAAAATATATAAACATTTTTATTCTCGAGAAAGGAAGAGTTAGAAAATATATCTTCTGTCTCTCTCTTACTCATTATCTTACATACTATCGAAGAAAGTTAACCGACCATGCCGCCCTTAAGTGGTTGATGCAGTTTAAGAATCCAGAGGGTCAGATAACCAGATGGATCGAACGACTCCAAGAATACGATTTCAAGATTGAGCACCGGGCCGGAGTTAGCCACAGAAATGCTGATTCCGTTTCCAGAAGGCCATGCCCAGCAGAGTGTTCCCACTGCAACAAAACAGAATCCAAGGAAGCAACAGTGCTAAGAACAACGATAGTCAACGACCACTGGACGCCTACTAAGATCAGGGAACAACAAGAAAGAGATCCAGTTATACAGAAAATTCGAAAATGGAAAGAGGAAAACCGTCGACCACCTTGCCAAGAAATATTAAACCTATGCTCAGTAGTTAAGACGTATTGGGCGCAGTGAGACTCATTTATCATGGAAGAAGGCTTGCTCAAACGAGTACTGGAAAATGATGACGGTTCAGAGAAGAGAAGACAGTTGGTGATCCCAAAGAGCAGAACAGCCGAAGTACTTCGTCAGTTACACGACAGTCCATCAGGAGGGCATTTAGGTGTAAAGAAAACCCTTCAGCGAATTCGGGAACGGTTTTATTGGATGAACAGTTCCGACGACGTAAAAGACTGGTGTAAGAAATGTACTATTTGTGCTACGAGTAACGGGCCTTACCGAAAAAAGAGAGCTCCTATGAGACAATATAATGTTGGAAGCCCGTTTGAAAGAATAGCTTTGGACATCGCTGGGCCATTTCCAGAAAGTGAAAATGGACGCAAGTACATGTTGGTAGTAATGGATTATTTCACTAAGTGGGTCAAGATTTACGCACTTTCAGACCAGAAGGCCTCCACCGTTGCAGATAAGTTGATCCAAGAATATATCAGCCGATTTGGAGTGCCTTTGGAGATCCATAGTGACCAAGGCAGGAATTTCAAAAGCGATCTATTCCAAGGAATATGTGATAGACTAGGCATGAAGAAAACAAGAACTACCGCGATCAGCCGCAATCGGACGGTATGGTAGAACGAATGAATAGGACAGTTGGCAAGTATTTGAAAAATATGGTGTCCGATCATAAGCGAGACTGGGACCAATATCTTCCGTTCTTCACAATGGCCTACAGATCTGCTATCAGCAGGCCAGACACCAGCCAGAGTCCTATTCGGTCGCGAAATGCGACTACCTTGTGATCTAGAGTTTGGGTGTCGACCTGGAGAAGATGTAGCAGGTGAAGATTATGTGATCGAATTACGAAGAAGAATGGACGATGTACATGAGTTGGTCCGTTCCCACCTTCAGATCGCTAGCGACCGAATGAAGAAACGGTACGATACACAAGCCGAAAAGGGTTGCTTTAAGAAGAACGACAAAGTCTGGCTCTATAATCCCAAGAAGCGAAAAGGTTGTTCTCCCAAATTGTAGCCGTTTTGGGAAGGTCCATACCTCATTATGGAGAAGATCAACGATGTCATCTACCGAATAAGCAAGATTCCGAGGGGAAAGCCGATGATAGTACACCATAACCGGCTATCGTCTTTCGAAGGTGACCACGACGTAGATGAAGTGGGAGTAAACCAAGTCCAAGATGTGTCTGACCTCACGTTTGAGGAATTCATGGGTGCCTTTGGAGTTACTAGTAAAACAAGACATGGTGTTACCACTGAAGAAAAGCAAGATCTACTCGCGCTTCCCGATGACTACTCGCTGGCCCTTACCATCCCGGCCAGTATCAAAGACGCACCAGGGTTGGCATCCCTATTTCGAAGGAAGTTCGGTAGAGTTGCAGAACTTCAATGCCAAGTGCTCCTGGGAAAGCCTTGAAACTCCAAGATGCATCACGTTACCTTTTCTACCTGGTAACCAAAGACACTGCCCTTGACCTACCTACCTACCGAGATGTATGGGAAGCCTTACTTCAATTGAGAGAGCACGTACTAGAGTCCGACGTGCAAAAGTTAGCCATGCCAAAGTTAGAGTGCCGCCAATTAGATTGGAGGGTTATCCGAAGTATGGTAGAGGAAATCTTGAAAGACACCGTAGTCCAGGTGTTAGTCTGTTGCAATCCGCATAGTTATTGGTGTGGAGAGAAAACCGTCCCTTGTCATTTTTATACAACTGGAAGTTGTAAAAGAGGGTCCAGTTGCCGATACCAGCATACCGTTCCAATTCCAGTCCCGACAAGGTTCCAGGAGGAACCATCTTTTAAGAGGGGGGCCAATGTTACGATAGATAATGACGGCATCATATGACTCAAAACTGTAAACATATTTATTACTAATATCCTTCTCATTCAAGTATTTTCTAGATCATACACCAGCCGGCAGAAACCCCAGGTAATAGCCCATGGGTCCCCTGCGCTAAAAAATCTGTTTACGGAATATATATATATATATATATATATATATATATATATATATATATATATTAACTAAGGTACACTCGAAGAGTGGTGGGTTTTTCGGTCAAAGTGGAGAAATAAAAGACAAAGAAGGTGGCTACTTCATCTATTTATTGAAGACGTTTCGCTTTCTGCTCAGAAAGCATCATCAGTTCATCTAAAAAGAACAATATGAAACCAAACATCCATAGAGAAGTTACAATAAAAGTGTGTTACCTTATAAAGACATGTAGCAGTCAATGATGTTAAAAATATGAAAAAGCTTACGAAACTGGACATTTAGAGTAAAGTTGTATAAATCAATTAATTGAAACTTGGTATAGTTTGCAATTTCACAAAATTAGCACAGCAAAAGAACATGTGATAAACATACATGTATATAAAAAAGTTATTATAAAAACTTAAGTAAAAAACATTAAGGTTTATTTTAAAGTGTAAAGAACTAGAAAGATCATGAGAAAGCACTTCCAACAATTTATTTAATCAATTAGATTTTAAATTTAACTTTAGGTAACATTATAAGTTAACATTTAAGGTAACATTTATTTAAATTAAGTTATTATAAGTTATGTTACCTAAAGTTAAATTTAAAATCTAATTGATTAAATAAATTGTTGGAAGTGCTTTCTCATGATCTTTCTAGTTCTTTACACTTTAAAATAAACCTTAATGTTTTTTACTTAAGTTTTATAATAACTTTTTTATATACATGTATGTTTGTCACATGTTCTTTTGCTATGCTAATTTTGTGAAATTGCAAACTATACCAAGTTTCAATTAATTGATTTATACAACTTTACTCTAAATGTCCAGTTTCGTAAATTTTTTCATATTTTTAACATCATTGACTGCTACATGTCTTTGTAAGGTAACACACTTTTATTGTAACTTCTCTATGGATGTTTGGTTTCATATTGTTCTTTTTATTTTCGTTTCGCTTTCTGAGCAGAAAGCGAAACGTCTTCAATAAATAGATGAATTAGCCACCTTCTTTGTCTTTTATTTCTCCACTTTGACCGAAAAACCCACCACTCTTCGAGTGTACCTTAGTTTATTTTGGATTGACGGTCGTACTCCTTTTCTCGACATATATATATATATATATATATATATATATATATATATATATATATATATATATATAGGAGACATTTTAGTTTTTGAAGTACAGTTAGTTTTTGAACATCGCGTCGAGTTTTTAAAATGTAACGCACGTAGATAAATTATATAATTATTAGTGTAAGATAAATTAGTTCTATTGTACAAATAAAGACTTTAAATAAACTTGTAAGTGTTATAAGTGTAGAACCTTTGATAATAAATAAAAACAATAAATTAGATTAATAATAACACAACAATATACAAAACTAAGATCTATTAGAATTACCATATTATATAAAAATGATGAATAAGGGACATATTGTGAAAAGGAATATAAAAGGTTCTGTTCTAGATATATTTAGCATTATGTTAGCTGTAATAAATAAAGTTTTAAAATGACCATATTCAATTAACTATATATGCTAATTTTAATTATATAAAAATTATATGTGATATTAAAGCGTGTTAAGAGGAATATAATAAAAAAAAAACGTCTGATTCGGATCTATTTATCAATATTGTAGTTGTTATAAATAAATTAAGTTTTAAAAATGACTATGTATATTCAATTAGCATCCATCTTAAAGTTAATCAAATCATCAAGGATAAATGTTTAAATAGGGTCGGCTTATTGAAAACATGCTTTGTATTAATCAACATCCATCTCAAGATTATTAATTAAATAGTGCCCCTTATGGAAGCGTAGCATAAGACTCCGGAAGGTGATGTCTTTTATCATCATTGGGGCTTAGCGCAATCTTGCTTCGTGTTATAGTATAAACACGGTGCTTATCTGAGCGTATAAGATTTTGCGAGTCCATCTTTGTAGTAAAGGTATCTAAACACTTAACATAGTCCTCGAATGTAATTTTAGTGTTTACAACAGATTTCTTTATCCCCTTCGTCTTCTTTGTCACACCATAATTATTAATAATAGTATCAATCTTATCGCCCTCATACTCCTGATCTATCAACTACGCGCTATCTCAGAGTATCTCATCATCTGTAATAGCTACTTTTGTCGTGTATAATTTAGATCGGACAGTCAGTCATATTCCAGCCATTATTCTCATCCTTCATCATACCCAACACCTTCTTGTTAACCTGGGGGATGCCGTAAATATTGTCTACTGTGTAGTCAGACGTGTCAAAGTGAGAAAGACAATCTTTTATCATAGCCTCATAGGGATCTTTTCTACGATTACACCATCGGTATCTGTATAGCAGAGAAGTTTTTACCAAACCTTTTAGTCAAATATCCATAGTGAAAATTGTAGATCGTGGTTTTAGCTAAATCCAGTATTCTCATTCCGACATATATTGGTTTATCTAACCATATTTTTGCTCGATGCATCTCAAAAGCTACCAAGTTTTAATTAAAGATTCTTAATAGCATTCTTAAATAATAGACTACTTATTCTAGCTTCAGCTCCGTAAGATCCTGCCATTTCGAAAGTAATTTAATATCATCGCGCTTGCGCACATTTTTCATAGTCTTACCGAACACGGCATTATTCATGAGCTTAAAAAGGTTCTTTTTAAACTCATTTTTCGCTGCCTTCCGGAGATTTGTATTCAGGTCAATGTATGACTTTAACCATGGACTCTGTTTGAATTTCAGGACCCGGTGAATCTTTTTTAGTATCAATCCGTGTGCTAGCGCTTGTTTTAAAGTTCTATAATGAATTACATATCTTTCTTTATCATGTAGAGTGGCCATTAATTTGGTGAGCTCTCGCGGTCGTTTTGGGGAACGATAGTTTTGGGGTTTAATGATGAAAATATAGCGACATACGTGACATCATATGATACTATGTACGATAATAGACATACTATAAGGTGTAATTTGCATTTATTGACCTAAAGAAGGCATCTGACGCAGTAAAAAACAAACAACCAGTCGAATCCTAACATGCGAAACATCAAATGAAAGGGGAGGAAAAACAAAACATGATGACTAATAAAAGGAGAATATATAATATCTTTAATATTAATGAAAGTATCCTTATATAATATGATACTACTGATGATAATATATTTATCCTATAAGACAAATTTTTTTACACGAAGAGAAGGCCTATGACTGAGTATAAAATAAAGTGATAAAAAAGCGATGAACAGCGATCACTTTTCATCGTTTTACATCGCTTTTTTAATTCTATTTATCAATGATTTAACATGTCTTTGTATGGGATCAACAAGTGCGTAAAGCGATAAAAAGCGATGAAAAACGATCGCTTTTCGATCGCGTTTTATCGCTTTTAAAAAAGCGGGAAAAGCGACAGTTCTTCATCGCTTTTATTTCTTTTTTACCGCCTTTATAAAACGATAAAATCGATCGCATTCTTCCAATTACATGTCATTGTCACGTCAAATACCAGGTCAAGTGCCTCCGTTAAATGTCAACGTAATTTAGTTTAGTCAAAATTTCGAAAGATAATTTATTAGGTTGACTTGTGTCACGCGTCACATGAAAACGTCACGTTCGCGTCCAAACGTAACGTTTTAACATCAAAATAGTAGATGTATATTGCACCCCCCAAAATGAGGAGGAGAGACACCTGGCAGTCTAGACAACATCCGGTTTGATATCCCATGTGCAAAATATGAGGAGGTTAATAAACTGGCCATCTGGTGTGTCTAGACAATATCCGGTCTAAAAATAACTCAAGGTTAATGACCAATATCTAAAAATAGCTGAAGGTCAGCGACCTGAGCATCTGGTGTGTCTAGACAGTATTCGGTCTAAAAATAACTTAAGGTTAATAACCAATATCTAAAAATAGCTGAAGGTCAGCGACCTGAGCATCTGGTGTCTCTAGACAGTATCCGGTCTAAAAATAACTCAAGGTTAATGACTAATATCTAAAAATAGCTAAAGGTCATCGACCTGGCCATCTGGTGTGTCTAGACAATATCTGGTCTAAAAATAACTTCAGGTTAATGACCAATATCTAAAAATAGCTGAAGGTCAGTGACCTAAGCATCTGGTGTGTCTAGACAATATCCGGTCTAAAAATAGAATTCGATCAACATCGTCTAAAAATAACATGGGGGGGTCAATAATCTCATAACATATTTAATGCAAATTGGTGGGGCTTCTCAGTAGTTTATCGGGATCGGAAATCATGAATAGGTGTAGTATGTGCAATAAATCGTTTTCGCGCTCGGATAACTTGTCCCGACATATGAAAACATGTAAAAATTATTACTTAAAAATTTGTTTCCAAGTTTCAACTAGACCTATACTTGTAAAATATGATTCTAAAATATCTTTTCTTGATTTTCATAAATACAGTGAGAAATAATTTTTAAATCAATTATTTATTTAGGTAAAAAATTTTGAACCCGTCTCTGACATTGAAATTTTTAATTTTATGTGTCTTTAAGAATGCTTAAGGAGCATCGTTCATCAAATCTATTTTTAAATGTAGTCATTATTCGAGTTCCGGTCAAAATGGATATAATTTTCGCGTCTGGCAAAGTTTAGTGATGTGTACATAAATAATTTGATTTGTGTTTGTGTGTGACAAATTTATCTATTGCAATATATATATATGTGTTACTTAGGTAAGTGTTTTAGATAATATTAGAGTTTTATGACGTCATTACTTGCAAAATTGCTTTCTATAAAATACAAAATAAAGCCAACATGTTACCTTTGTTGGGCATGGTGTGTATATTACTGTATACCTCATGAGCTGCTATGTGAGGGTTGAAAAGAAAACAAAAAAAAAAATATTTATTTAAAATGTTATTTTATTAAAATTAGTTCATTCAAGTTCTGTCTAATATTTCAAAATGAAAGTAAAATTTTTATTTTAAAATATGTTTGTTTAACTAAATAAACCAATAAGCAGAATGCTATTAATTTACATAGTTAAACAAACAATTAATGTACATATTTAAACAAATAATTTGGAATAAAATATAAAAATAACACTATATATTGTTTTTATCACTGCAATCCACACTATTTCTCCATAGGTTTACAAGTTAAAATCGACTTTGTATATGCCAAGTAGCCCAGCACGTTTGACTCTGTTTTTCTTCTAAATAACGAGTATTTTCAGTTAAAAATGTTTGAATTAGTCTGTCATATTCATTTTCTGTAGTTTTGTCAATATTATCATAATCTGTGGTAATATTTAGGTCGTCTTCTGTTTTATCGGCATGAGGTTGTTGCTCCTCCATGCTTTTAATAAAATCGTCACTCTGAATAAGATTTGATAAATTACCTATTTCTTTTTCTTCTTCTCCTTCGTCTTCTTCATCTTCAGATGATACAGTATCGTATTTTGGGTCAATTATTGTTGGTGGATGAAACCATAACTTGCTGCTCAAATTGTTTATAGTCCATTGGCCGGTGACAACCAAAATCTCCTTCGGTAAGTTCTACACTTGAATTTAGGTTAATTCCATTAAATTTTCCCCGTCCACGCTGGGTAACTTTACTTTCACTGAATTTTTTCACTTTTGCACTTGATTTCAAACATTCAGGTACTGGAAATTTCATTTGCATTTTGGAATATTTGACAGAACTTGTATGAGCTAATTTTAATAAAACTAATAGCCACACTATTTCTCCATAGGTTTACAAGTTAAAATCGACGTCAGACTTTGGTTACATATGCCAATGTTTTTATTAACTCTGTCCAAACTTTTTTGCGCCCTATCGCGTTTTTTCTCGTAATTACTAATCTTTTTAAGTAGCACAGCTGGTTGACTCTGGTTTTCTTCTAAATAACGAGTATTTTCAGTTACAAATGTTTGAATTAGTCTGTCATATTTATGTTCTGTAGTTTTGGCAGTTTTGTCAATATTATCATAATTTGTGGTAATATTTAGGTCGTCTTCTGTTTTTTCGGCATGAGGTTGTTGCTCTTTCATGCTTTCAATAAAATCGTCACTCTATTTCTTTTTCTTCTTCTCCTTCGTCTTCTTCATCTTCAGATGACACAGTATCGTATTTTGGGTCGATTATTGGGGTGGATGAAACCATAACTTGCTGCTCAAATTGTTTATAGTCCATTGGTCGGTGACAACTAAAATCTCCTTCGGTAAGTTCTACACTGGAATTTAGGTTAATTTCATTAAATTTTCCCCCATCCACGCTGGTTAACTTCACTTCGGTAAATTTTTTTCCACTTGGGGACTTTTTAAAATGTGAAATAATTTTTGCACTTGATTTTGTACATTCAGGTACTGGAAATTTCACTTTCATCTTGGATTAATTGAAAGAACTTGTATGAACTAATTTTAATAAAACTAATAGTTAACTGAGAAAGAATGGAGCTAAGTAGTCCTATAAATCTTAAAATCCCCCCCCCCCACGCTTCTTAGTACATTAGTAGATGTATAGCGTTCCTTCTGGAGCGAAAGTGACGTCACACGTCGATCGTCAAGCGTACGTATCCTCATGTATCAAAGCCACGCCCCCCTCGTGGCGTAGGAACGTGCCTCGTGTCTCGAGGCCACGCCCCTCGACCAATGGTGGCATAGGAACGTCCCCCCATGTCTTGCTGACCAATGGTGGACGTCCTCGTGACGCCGAAACGTGTCGTCGACCAATGGCAGCATAGCAGCGTCAGTGGCGGGAATAGCAACACCCCAGCGACCAATGACAGCTTAGAATTTGAATAAACATCATAGCAATGGCGGTATAGCGATAAGGGACCAATGGTGACATAGTAACGCCCTCCTCGTGACGTTAGAACGTTTTCCTCGACCAATGATGCCACAGAAACGTGTCGTCGACCAATGGTGGACATCCTCGTGACGTTTTAGGCCAATGGTGACGTAGGAACGTGCCTCGTGTCTCTAGGCCACGCCCCTCGGCCAGTGATGGCATAGGAACGTCCCCCCACGTCTTGCTGAGCAATGGTGGACTTCCTCGTGACGTCGGAACGTGTCGTCGACCAATGGCAGCATAGCAGCGTCAGTGGTGGGAATAGCAACACAATCAGCGACCAATGACAGCTTAGAATTTGAATAAACATCATAGAAATGGCGGTATAGCGATGAGGGACCAATGGTGACATAGTAACGCCCTCCTCTTGACGTTAGAACGTTTTCCTCGACCAATGATGCCACAGAAACGTGTCCTCGACCAATGGTGGACATCCTCGTGACGTTGGATGCCAATGGTGTGCATCAACGTCCAATGAGAAAGACGTGCATCGACTAATGGTGGAGTCGTACCACAATATTAATGAAAAGACACCCCCATTCCCCCAATATTAACGAAAATACACCCAAACGCCCCGCCATTCCCCCAATAATAACGAAGCTACGTCTCAACGTACACCAATGAGAACGATGTAATAAAAAAGACACCCAAACGTCCCCCCCCCCCATTCCCCCAATAATAACGAAGCTACACGACAACGTAACCAATGAGAACGATGTTCAATCGCTGGTCGGTGACTGCGTTCTATGAATTGACAAAGAGAAGAAGACGAATGACAGACAAAGAGAGCAATTTTTCCTCGTATTTTTTTTTAATTAAAACCTACGACCATTAGCGTAAAACTTCTAAATTTTTTCAATTTATATTTTACGAGTTACCTCGTATATATTTTATCGATTACCATAATAACAAAAATTCGTTTATTTTTCAATTTATACTTTACATGATCAGTTGAAATCTTTATAAAATAGATCTTGCTACTGAGAAAAATGACATCATCGGATACGCCGGCTAATAAAAATTTCTCACGCGATTACGATATAGCCGGAAGCACGTGCACATTCCAATTCTATTTAATGTGAGATAAAATATATTCGCATGGACGCAGGAAACATGTGCACATTCCTTTCTATTTTATAATTAAGCCCGGCATGTGATGCATAAATGAATAGTCTTACGAAATATTGCGCAACATAGTTTTAGCGTGGGAGAGGCAATTTGTATTATTATAATGAAGATACAATTAGTGAATTAAATAACAGTATTTTTAAATAAAGGATTAAAACATTTACTTCTATTTATTGTACCATGGTAGTGGGGGTGATTAAGAATATTATTTAGAACTGCAATTGAAAAACGATTTGCAGAGTTTAATTTGTCAGAAAGAAAGTTACCAAAAACAACACAATAACCGTTAAAAAGAATTCAACCGACAAGATGCCTCCACTAACAACCTCATTCATCATTCTCACAGCTATTATTAACAATGTCCTTTATACAAACGTTCCAAACAACGTTAAGAACCAGGCGATATGTTTTAATGATGTAAAAACTGATTGTAATCGAACTAAATGGACTCTAATGGATCATGAAGTGGCGAATTATGGACAGCTTCCAGTATTTTTTAAAGCAATACCAAAGTCAGGAGGAGCATTCTACAACATTAGGCTAATATCCCCAAATAACACCGAAAGTGATTCAAAATGGTACAAAACTAATAATGATGACATCGATCAATATGGTTTATCGATTATACTCTTAAGTATTATATTCGTAATAAATGCCTTTATAGCGATTAATATTATTATAAAATTTCTTGTAAATCGCAAATGCGAATCATCTTGCATTAAAATAAATATATTGATATTGAGATAAAATATATTGAGATAAAATATATTCGCATGGACGCAGGAAACATGTGCACATTCCTTTCTATTTTATAATTAAGCCCGGCATGTGATGCATAAATGAATAGTCTTACGAAATATTGCGCAACATAGTTTTAGCGTGGGAGAGGCAATTTGTATTATTATAATGAAGATACAATTAGTGAATTAAATAACAGTATTTTTTGAATAAAGGATTAAAACATTTACTTCTATTTATTGTACCGTGGTAATGGGGGTGATTAAGAATATTATTTATATTGGCTTTTGTAGTGAAAGACATTTATTTCATCAATGTCTTTCATACGGTGTAGATTAGAAGAGTTTTACGAAAAAATACAAAAGTTAAAAGCCGATATACAGTGGTATGAAGATAGAACTGCAATTGAAAAACGATTTGCAGAGTTTAATTTGTCAGAAAGAAAGTTACCAAAAACAACACAATAACCGTTAAAAAGAATTCAACCGACAAGATGCCTCCACTAACAACCTCATTCATCATCCTCACAGCTATTGTTAACAATGTCCTTTATACAAACGTTCCAAACAACGTTAAGAACCAGGCGATATGTTTTAATGATGTAAAAACTGATTGTAATCGAACTAAATGGACTCTAATGGATCATGAAGTGGCGAATTATGGACAGCTTCCAGTATTTTTTAAAGCAATACCAAAGTCAGGAGAAGCATTCTACAACATTAGGCTAATATCCCCAAATAACACCGAAAGTGATTCAAAATGGTACAAAACTAATAATGATGACATCGATCAATATGGTTTATCGATTATACTCTTAAGTATTATATTCGTAATAAATGCCTTTATAGCGATTAATATTATTATAAAATTTCTTGTAAATCGAAAATGCGAATCATCTTGCATTAAAATAAATATGTAGAAAAAAGGAAAATAGTGTTTTTTAATAAAACTAACATAAAACTTTTATTCTTTTATTTAAAAAAAATCCAATTTATATAGGTAATATTTTGTTACACAACCATTGGCAGAGGTGATCCACATTTATCGGGGAGCAGGAAAATAGTCCAGTAGCGTGGCAGGGGTATTCATGTGGAGCAAAGCCTCCAGTGGAGTATGGAGAATCATCAAACTTGCAAACATCAATAATTATGGGAAAGACGTCAAGCATATAACATTTGTATCTTAAAAATTCTGCTTGTTGTTCTCCGCGAACGTAGATGTAGTCAGCTGCATACAACAACTTAGATTCCAGTATTTTATTTATTTTTGAATATTTAACATCCCCATTAGAATACCGAAGACCATGCACGTTTTTCTCCAAGTACACAGCAGTCTTCTTATCTTGATTACTTAATGTAGCAAACGGTTGTGGAGGTTTAAATATATAATGACAATGTTTAAAGCCAATTTCAATGCTGAGTTCTTTGGGAACAAACCACCCATCTACGGTGAATCCGTGAATGTCAACTAATGCGATCCTCATGATGGCTGATAGTATACTGAATTGGGTATGATTGAATAAGTCAATTTAAATGATATTTTTGATAACTTCAGTTAGAGGAAAGTATTCGAGTAGACTGTTGTGAACAATTAAACAGTACGCTCGAGTGCCTGCAGGAAAACCTTCATCTGCTTCGATTTCCAACTTAATATCAACGGTTCCCGATCTAAATGACGTATCATCCTGTTTGGAGCAGTTGAAAGTAAACAAAGCATATTTTTTAAATGCATTATAATCCAAGATTGGATGTTTTGTTGACGAATGAGTATAACTGGGAAAGAATTTGGTATAGTTGTAGTGAGCTATAGCATAATCATTTTTCGCAAAATCCAATTGCATTCTCTCGTTAGGCCAATATTCACCATTAATAACCACTCGTACGCTGGACACCTTAATGTTATCGAATAACGTTGGATCGGCGTGAATGTCATCTCGTTTAGAAGTTTGAAAAGCTACAATGACATAGCGTGGACGTTCAACAGCTGAAGTTGTCTTTACACTCCATATCTCACGTCGGGATCCAGCCGTAAGTGAAGGTAGTTCATTAAGTTCCCATTTACGGAAAGGTATAGTTACCGGCGTATTATTCTTAATCGGAGTCATTAGGTCAATTTTCACATCATCATTCGGAAAGACATGTTTGACCTTCAGTTCCATGCTGGTAACAGTTAAAGACACTGTTGTTGTTGTTGTGGCATTAGGTTCTTCCACTAAAATACAGTCTCTATCATTACGTGCTCTAACAAATCGAAACACTTGACGACCATAGGTTAATTTATTGTAATCGTTGAAAATGTTAAAAATATGTTTTATCGGAATCAGTAAACTAAAGCTGTCTCCCGATAAATGTGGATTATTGGGATAGTTCCATCCTGCAGTACTGAGAAACTTGGAATCTTCAGGAGTGTAACACAACAAACTGCGAATAGTGCTAACTACACCAGGATCTCAAACTATTTCCATGTCGTGTGAACTTTGGATGTATGTACATGTATCAAACAAGAAAGCTCCAGCATTCGGTGCAAGAGAAACAGTTCCATTTCTAATAATAAATAAAAATATATTGGGGGTGAAGACGCCGCTGTCACCATTCTAATAATCTTGGGGGGTTTAAGCGTGATAATTTAGGATTGAAGCTGTAGATGAATCGACTAAACCCCTCAAATGAAATGTCTCCACTCTGATAAGGCTGTCACCATTGTAGAAGACGTCTGTCTCAATGTCCTTATCAAGGCCTCTACAATTTTTTTTTGGAGATACTTATCCCTGCGAGCGGGGCAAGGCTTACTGGCTCCACTAGTCTGGACTGACTGGTTTCGCCCTCGCGGATTTACAAGAGGGAAGGAAAATCTTCAGGAAGGGAAGGGAATAAGGACTTCTCAGTCTCAGGTCCTGCAAAGAGTGAGAGGCTATGGGCTTACGTTAGAAGCCGGAGCACTGCATAAGCGAAATGTGTATCTCTTCTAGTCTCGACCTGTAACAGCTAGGAATAACAAAAACAAATTTCGAGTTTACAATGTATTAACTAGACTGTACACTACAAAATATCAGTTATGACCAAAATGTTCGATCAGGCGCGAAGGGAGACGAGAAGAGACAAGCAAGGAATTAAAGGTCGGACAATTCCGTATCATTAGATATACCTTGGGTTAGTATATAGATCTTAGTTACCTCCGCGTATCTAGGCTCTAGCTAGGGAATACGCCTCCAGTCTACAGGGATTTGAGATTACGAACCTTCGAATCTCCAGCTGCCGACACTTATACGTCACACTATCCCGTCGAGTTAAATAACGCGTCCACTGTCTGCGTATCGTCCGATCTCGACACTATGGCGTGGAGCGTCTGGCGTGACCACTTCCCACTAACGCCCTCGCGTGGGGCCCTCTCAGGCGCCGCGCTAATACTGACCGTTTGCCAACTTCTACTTGTTTTTTTATGTATCGCCAACTCCTACCTTAGATTCTTTTTGTCACGTATTCCATGTGTTAAACTGGATCACGCTATGTAAAACTACTTAGTCAGCTCAATTCTTCTCACTTGTTTAACAATTCGTACCTTGTATTAATTTCCAACAAGGTCTAAGTGTCGTAATTTTTTAAACATTCAGGCTTGTGTTAAACTGGGTCAATTGTTTTGTTTTTAATTTGAAATGTATACGTTAAACTGTGTCGAATTTATTCTTTATTAATTTGGAATATATAATAATTACTTAAATAATTATTACTCTTTACTAGGCTAATTACCTCTTAATTTTTCCTTCTTTATTTCCTTGCTGTTTACATTACACATTACCCACTTTCTTTATACTTCCTTTAATTTCCAAAAGTGTTTCGTGTATGGCAAAAAATGCATCTGATTGATTTATGATAAACTCGACAACGTCGCTATTATTAAATGACTTGATGTAAGGTGTATATGTACGAAATTCTTCTTTTCTAATAGTATCATCGAACTGAGGTTTCTGGTAAAGATCTAAAATAGGTGGTTGAGGTTCCTGAACCTGTCGTGGAATGTATTGACGTTTTGACATCTTTTAGCTGTAATCCAATGAAAACAAGAAAGGCTTTATTGACAGCAGACACGTCACGTCGCTTGTAAGATTTGCGTGAGACTAATGGATATTGATGTGTAGAGCTTTGTTTTATAATTAAACCCATCTATATCGTTTCCTTAAAATCCAAATGAAGTGTACTTTTCTCTCCTCTAAAGTTGACGGGTCTTAATTCTTGATCAACTACACTAACGGTAATTTTGGTAATTTCACGTATGCTGTTGCTTACTGGTATGTATATAGGATTATGAGGACGTTCGTCAATAGAAAAACCTGGATCAACACTTATCGGAAAATGTAGAATGGTGTGCGCAGGTCTATCCTCGTAGAAGGCTCCTTCGGTAATGTTGCATTCAAACAGTAGACTCGATACTTTTATAATGTTTACAGCTTGATCTGAAGAATGCATTTTTCCTGGTTCCAACACTCTATTTGACGAGAAGCCCAATAATTTTCCAAGACTATCGTCTTTATCGAAAGTAATGGTGTGATCCTGACAGAAAATTTCACATTTAAGCGTATTGTTGTTCGGTATTAAAGTAAATTCCCGAACCGAGTTGTATTTACGTATTAATTCATTTCGAATGTACGTTTCTATATCTGTAATTTCATAACATCCTGATGGAATTTCGATATGGCGCAACTTTGTACGATCATTTTGCTCATAGAAATAAAACTTTTCACCATCGATATTTGGAATTGAATTAAATGTATGAAATCCCAACACTGCTACATAATACTGTCGAAACGGATCAAGCACAAGAGGTACTTGAGGAGTAAACAAAAACTCGTTTGAAGTACTTGTCAAGGTCAACAATCGAGACATAACTGATACATTTGAATAGGTGTATGAAATTAAATAGCAAAATATGTTAAAAATTCCTTTATTTTTCTTATACTGTTACATATTTTTCTTATACTGTTACATATTTTTCTCATATTATGACACTTTACAAAATACACATTTACTTTCCATATACATGCCGCAAACATCACTCCATTCATGTTTATCATAGTCTTTCTTGCAGGGTAAATAATCTTCTAGTGCGCGACGAATATCATGAGATAGTTCATACCAAACACCGCTCGTTATATTTTCCATAAAAATGCAAATGGCACTTCTCAATATATCGTTAGATGGTTCCATTATAAAGAAACTTTAAACAAAGATGTCCACAGTTTATTTGGTTATAACTTTGATATTGATCGTTATTGTAGAAAATTCTTCCACCGTTCAAGTAGGATACTAGTTCTCGCGGTGGCTTCAAGCAACCATATGAATCAAAGTACTCTATATCGTTGTTTATCTTTCTGTAAGCTACCCAATGTGTACCGGGGTTTGTGGAAATGTCGAGATTAATAATAGCACATTCATGTTTACGAGGGCTACGTGGTAAATTATCCTTCATAAAGACGCCACGAAAATTTTAAATTTTAAGCAGTTTAACAAATTTTTTCAAGTCCACATTGGCTAAAGGTCTATTAGGTAGCTTCAGCGGAAGTTTTTTGCCTTTTTTAAATATAATCCAAAGCCACCTTTAGCGTTTTTTTCGCAGGTATAATCCTTTGCCTAGATGTTCCATTGCATTGTTGTGACGTTTATCTTCTTCTAGTTTCTTTTGAGCATTCTTTGAATCGATAACAGTTTTCCACTGACCAAAATGCCACCAGATTTTGGTTCAAATGGAATAATTCTTGGAACACGTACATTTTTCTTCCCACCTACACTCTTAACGGCTTTTCTAGCTGCTGCAAGTGCAACTAAGGCTGATTTACGTAGATTTGGTGCCGGAGGAGAACGCTTCATCGTTTTAATAATTGGTTGTAACACATGTCGCTTAAATCAACCAACACCTTTACCACGTTTCATACGTATACCCAGTTTTCGTTTAGCTTTCATTGCTGTAGTAGTTAACCAGGCAGCGGTTTTTTCACCCAAAGATGCGTCTTTTGCTTTAACTCATTCCCACGCTTTATTTTCCAACACCCAATCTGCTTTATGTCGATCTTTCAATGAATTACTTTGTGTGTGTGTGTGTGTGTAGTTTCATTTTATGACTAGAGACATAATCTATTAGCCTATCATGTTTTGAGTTATTAATTAATTTTTTTTTTTAACAATTGTTATAGAGAAAACCCGTAACAACAATAAAATCTTATCTTCTATTGACTTAAATATAAGTACGTACCTACGTTAATTTTTTTTTATTATTATATTTTTTTTATTTATTTTTTTTTATTTTTTTTTTTATTTTTTTTTATTTTTTATTTTTTTTTTTATTATTATTTTTTTTCTTAATTTTTTTTTTTTTACTGGAAGGAAAAGGAAAATATATGGTTTTGCTGATTTATTACATACGCCTAGGGGTCTATCAAGGCGATTTGCACAACACAAAATTAGACCACGGATAGAGAGGTTAACAACTGGGTTAAAACAAAGGACTTATATAACTAACTTTTTATGTTTGAAATATATACACTGTTACCATAATACATTTAGAAATTCAATTTCATTTCACGTATGTGGCGAAAGATTATTTCATATATATGCAAGTTATTGGTTTTTATTAAATCTGATAAATTAAAAGGTCTTTTAATACTAATTTTTTCCTTATTGATATACTCGTATATTTTTATTATAAATTGGTTTATACATCGTATATTTAATGAGCAATTTAAAACTAAATGCTCAATTGAGCCTTCTTCGCCACATTCGCAAAATGGAGTTTCGGCTAAAACGCGCTATCTCAGAGTTGTAACGGAGACAGAGCATGGTTAAATCTTATTCTACATAGTATTCTAATCATATCTTTATTAAAATTTGAGTTTTTGAACCACGTTGAGGACTGTATTTTTGGTTTATATCTTTATAATATAATCCTTTGTTGGAAAAATTGTACATTGTTTGCCATGAATTTAACATTTTTTTCCTTAGATGAGAATTTAGATCTTCAATTACACATTTATATTCTGATTCTTTAGATGGTTCATTATATTTAGCAATTTTATCTACTATTTCATTATTTAATATTCCACAATGAGCTTTTATCCAACAAAACATTACATTAGATCCTCTTAATTTTATTGTACCCACCAGGTTTATAATTTCAGATAACACATAATTAAATCCAATATTGTTATATTTAGAATATTTTCAATTTTTTGTATTGAACTTTAACTATCAGAGAATATAACGTAATTAGATTTTGTTCTTGAGAAATTACTAATATATTTAAGTGCTTCTAATATCGCTATTAATTCAGCGGTATATATCGAGGTTTTAATATTTAGATCTACTACTGTATTAAATTTTCGATCTGGATCGTAAAAGGCAGATGTAACCTTTAAATCTGATTTAGATGCATCCGAAAAAATATATGAATAATTAGGGAACATAGACTTTATGTCAGCTTGGAACATGCTATTCCGGATATATTGTGGAAATTCTGAGTAGTCTCTAAGATATCCTACTTTTATGCTGTCCAAGTGTTCTAATTCTATTTTAAAACATGGTAATTCTCTTGAAGTCGAAATGTCCTTACTAAGTTGTATCCTTACGTATTTATACGATTCAATAATAGGAATGTAGGCTTTTTTTTGCCAATATTCTTTGACTAGATCGTAAATACTGAGCTCAAAGCATTTTTGGACTACTGGACTTTTCTTTGCATACATTTTTAATAAAAACTTCTCCGTTAAGTAATCTCTTCTGAAATTTAGTGGAGGTTCATTGCATTCTACATTTAAATTTGAAATGGGTGTACTTTTAAGTGCACCTATACTTATTCTTAAGACTTTATTTACTAACCTATCTAATTTCTTCAGGTGAGTCTTCGCTGCTTGACTATAAAAATTGACCCATAATCTATTATTGAACGAATATAAGCTTTGTAAAAGGTAAGCGTAACATTTGGATCAGCTCCCCAACTTGTATGACACACTGATCTTATTGCATTTAATCCTTTTTCTGTTTTTGTTATTAAGCGGTCTATGTGTTCGTTCCACAATAACTTCCTATCTATTACCATACCCAAATAGTTAATGGATGCTTGAACCTCAAAATTAACGTTATTGAATACTATAGATTGTGGTAATCTGTTTTTTGGAGAATATACATACTTGGGTTTTCTTTGTAGAGATGCTGAGTCCTATATTAAAATAATACTCTTCTATTGTCGAAAACATTTTACTCATTATATTGATACCTTGATCGATTTCAACTTTAGGTACATATATACACACATCATCAGCAAACTGTAGAACATTTCCTCTTGTATAAACTTTTTTGTGTAAGTCTGAGGTATAAATGAGATATAGTAAAGGACTAAGGATGCTTCCTTGCGGTAACCCAACATTAGAAATTCTTGGATCCAATAGTTCATTATTGATTTGAAGTTGTAATTTCCTATTTGAATACAGTTTTATTATTCTTTTACCAAAGTCACTGGGTATTCCTATCTTCTCCATTTGTTGATAGAGGATATTTAATTTGATATTATCATATGCACCTTCTACATCTATGAATAGAGATACCAGGGATTTGCGTTCAGAAAAGGATATATTAATGTCTAGGATAAGGTTAGCTATATTTTCTGATGTCGATCTTAGTTTACGAAACCCATATTGTGTATCACTAATTTTGTTATTTTTCTCTAACCATAATTCAAGTCTTCTCTTTACCATCCGTTCGAATGTTTTTAAAATACACGATCCTAATGAAATTCCTCTATATGAATCCGCTGAGTCTATATCTTTATTTGGTTTTAAAATCGGTATAATTACATAATCCTTCCATGAATCCGGAAATTCAGCTTTCATCCATATTAAATTAATTATATTTAACAATTTATTTTCTGACATCTTGGTAAGTAATACAGCATAATATAATGGACATTGTCTAATCCAGGAGCAGTATTTTTATGACACTTTAAACTATATTCTAGTTCTTTTAGAGTAAATTCATATAACAAATAGTTTGAGTTATTATTATTCACTTTTTTAGGATGATTTACATTTAAATTTTGTGAAACCCAGGGTGGAGCTAACTTATTTAAAATTCTTCAGTCCAATTATCTTTCTTTACTTGATTTTTTGGGACATTATAAGTATTTTTGATTTTTTAAATTTCTTCCAAATTTCTTGGACCGGAGTATTTTTATTTAATTTATTACAAAATTCTCGCCAAGAAGCTTTTTTACTTTTTAATATTGTTTTTTTTCTTAATTGTCTCTGCTTTCTGATATTTTATGTAATTTTCATATGTACTATTTCGTTTAAATTCTAAAAAAGCTTCTTGCTGAAATTTTATAGCTTGTGCACATTCTGGGTTCCACCATTTTTTATTAAATTTACTATTGATCGTCATTTTTTTCTTAGGTATTGATAATTCACAAGCATCATTAATTATATTGATAAATGGATTATATATGTTATTAATTCGGGAATTTAAAGGCTTTTGAGCTATTAAAATGATACATTTTTGTATCTTCCTGTTGTTTTGTGTTAATTTATTAGTACAGTTCCTCCAAAAATTATCTAAATTATACAAATTCGACTTTAGCGTACTGAAATTCTCTCGTATAACAAATTTCGACCAACAAACCAATAGTACACATATTTGTAGCAATACTTGAGCAATACATAAAGCTTTTAGACCGTCCTCAAGCCTAACGGAGTGTTACTAATACTCGTATTTCTCCTGAACACCAAAACTAATTAATCTCAAGTTCACGAATACTTATATTAATTAATATACCTCTAAATCCACTAAGATAACACAAGAAGTTAAACCGAAGTTTAAACTTATCAACAACGGTTCAAACCTGTGCTCCCTTCTGTAAACTTCGTCGAACGAACGCGTACATAACGTGAGTGAGAAAAATTAACCGAAACTTGTTTAACACAATAAAGACTGTAGATATCACAAGTGTGACACACAGACTGGAAGGTAAACATAAAAGGTTTATAATAAGAGTAAAGCAAATCTCAGTTAAATTATTAGCTGTAATTGTTTTCCTGTTTATTTCGTCTAAACTTAAACTTAAAGTAAGCTTTGTGTACCACAATACAGATGGTATTTAGAAGTAGCCTAGCTGTTTATTTCTTTAATCCAGTTTGTTCTGTCTTTGCAAACTTGTAAATTATCTATTGCTTGTTTAATTTAATTCAAGATTAAAATGCAAATAGGGTTTCAGAATAGGCACATGAAACGTGCAAACCTTGGCTCAGAAAGGTAAAATTCATAATGCAATGCAAGAAATGCATTGACAACTTCATCCCAATCTCAGCATGAATGATGCTCATACAACTAAATGCAAAGCCAACCGACATTATATAATTTAAATGTATGCATCAAGAAGATTTAAATGTTTGCATAATATCATGCAACAGAAAGAACAGAAGAAGAGGAAGAATAACTATACCATAGCAATAATCAAGTCGTGAAAAAGCAAGACCTAACAATTGTCATAGATGACTTTAACGCCAAAGTTTGTAGCATTTGTTAATTCCTTGATATATATTGAAATCCCCTCGCATTTGCTAAAGCAACGAAGAATATTTTTAGTGTATTTCAGTTTCTAATCGTACGTATTAAAACACCAAAATATTTTCAATTCCTTTTTGCGTCGCGAGTTGATATGAAAACGTTTTAGGTTTGTTTATATCACGGATGCATATTCTTTGATATTTTTCTTTGATTAAGGCCGCTCGATACTGCGTTTTAAACAAACATCCATTTAGATCGCTGAGAAGGCTTTGCCGGAAAGATAATTGCGTCACTCTCGCTGAGGCGTTGTCAGAGACAACTGCTTCCGGCGTTTAGTCCGAATTTTCTTTAGATTCGTAAATGTTTTTTATTTGTTTCTTTGTTATGGAAAATGAGTAGTAGTGTAAAGTTAATTGTAAAGTTCAATGCGTGGTTGCAGTCTAATTCTACCTGTTCCTGTTGTTTAAGAAGCCCAGTCCAAAGTTTGTTTTCGAAACATTCAACCTCAGGTTTGTATTTGTCCTAAGAAACCGTCTCAGAGGATCTTTCACAGTTTGGACATGGATTTGACCGTGTGGCAGAGAAGGTAACCCCAGAAATCTTTTAAAGATCAAATTAGGGCAATGCTCGTTTTATTATTTTTGATATTAATTTGTTTTGGTTTTTTAAAGAAGGTTAACGTCTCTAAGAATAGTTTCATTTTAAAGATATTTCTTTATTTGTAACAATTTCTTTGTAAGTTTTGTAGCACCTCCCACTTGTAAATAGAGTTTGTAAACAGATAGGACAAAGTAAGTGTTTCTTTGTTATTTGGTATTTATCTCTGTAACTATCTATATAAAAATTTGTGCCATTTATTTTTGTAACTGTGTTGGGGTGAGACAACAATAATTGTTTGATTTATTTCTCTAAACCATTTTTTTATTTATTTAAAAAAAAAGTTTATTACCCCTTTTTTGAGTTTCATTTAAAAGGTATATTTTGCATTATAATAATTATTTCAATAGTTACAACTAGTTGTTGTAATCGTTATAATTTGAAACCTCGAAGCGGCACCTTTATTTTAAAGAGCTAGAGGTCTTTCTTGTTGTTTTGTTTGTCCATTGTTCCAGGAGATTCATATAAGCACCCCTTTGTTTCATTTTTGTAGTTGCCCCAATCCAACCCCCTTGCCATTCAACTTATCCACGACTCAGCTACTCCAAATAAACCCTGAGTGCCGTTCGCATAAGTTTCGTTTATTTGCTTGTCCTATTTCCACCCCCAGTAACTTCTGTCCCCAATTTCAACCCCCATAGTAATACCCTATGTGGTAGGCAAATATTTCGTTACAAGTTGGGGTCAGCAAAACATCATCTGTAGTTCGACCATTTGAACTAGGAAACCGAAGCGATCGGGGAGATACATTGGAGATTTTTGCGAAATCAAATCATTAGTAATAATGAACACCTGGTTTAAGCTACACCCAAGGAAATTGTACACATGGAAATCTCCACAGGATTCTGTGGAAAGGATTGTACGAAACCAGATTGATTACATGCTAGTAAATAAGACGTATAGGAACAGCTGTACATCTGTAAAGACATATCCGAGGCCAGACATAAATTCTGATCATGTTCAAGTTGTAGGTAGTTTCACAGTCAGAATGAAGAAGGTTACAAGTAAGTAGATGAAGGAGTATGATGGTAGAAAACTGAACGATCCCAATGTTCTACTAAATGTGAATAAAAACCTAAAAACCTAAAAAATCAAAGGTGCTTACATGCAGCAATACAGGAGCTATTAGAGGAAAGTCTGACCATCATACAAAAAATCGTGAGAGAAATAAAAGAACAACATCTCTGTATCTTTCTGAAGAAAGATACAGAGAAACGGAAATCGTGGATGATCGATGAAATACTTGAACTTATAGATCAGAGAAAAAAAAACCTCCAAGAATATAAAAGAATACATTTCATCGTTAGAAGAAAGATAAGAGAAGCTAAAGAGAAACAAAAAACAGAACAATGTCAAGAAATAGAGGAGTATCAGAGTCGATATGATAACTTCAATGTCCATCGAAATGTGAAGGAAATAGCTGGTATGTTCCGAAAACGTACAGCGGAAATAGCAGGTGATGAAGCAATCTTGACTTAACCAAAGAAGATTAAAAGGAAATATGGGAAGAATACTTGGAGAAACTTTTCCACGACCTTAAAACAACCCACCATTTAAGAAAATTCAGATCCCGAAATAAAGGATGAAAAGGCACCGGGACTTAATGCAATTCCTGCAGAACTGCTAAAGCTATTAGATGCAGAACAAATAAAAATAGTAACTGAAATATTTAATGAAATATACAAGGCAGGAAAAATACCAGTAAGGTGGCTCTAATCTGAGTTCGTACCATTGCCCAAAAAACCGGAAGCAAAACTTTGTGAAGACTATAAGACTATAAGTCTAATGAGCCATCTGCTGAAGCTGTTTTTAAAAGTCATCCACAAAGAATTTACCGGAAATACGAGAAAAAAATTGCGCCCAATCAGTTGGGATTTGTGAACGCCGTTAGTACGAGGGAAGCTTTATTTAGCGTGAAGGTATGTCAGTTGTAATGTTTTTGCATGCCTGATTGACTACAAGAACACTCAATATCAAATTTGATCCAGGAATCAATAAAATCGTAGATAAATATAATTTTTTTTGTTAATGGATGGAATTGTTGGTCATCTAATATTGAGAAGTGAATCTTCATAAGAGAAAACTTGTTTATTTATGACACTAGAGCATTCAGACCTGAATTCATAAATCTATACGAGTCAATTGAACGGAATGAAATCAGGTTTTCAGGAACATGCTACGTAAACGATATATCCTTTTTCCTTACTTAAAGGAATCAAGTCGATTAAACCCTCCTAGTTAATAGCAACGTCTTTCATCAAAAAATGAGTGTGGTAACTGCGTAAGTTGTTGAAAATTACAGGAATTGTATGTGTATCCCTGAATGATAGATTGCAATCATTGGGAGCAGTTCCTCTTGAATTGTTTTCGGAAAGTAGATGGTTATGATCTCAAATCTTCTTCGATAACACCGTAAAAAGTTTTTCGTAAATGTTGCAATAGGTAGCCTGTTGAAATTCGTGCTTTTATTTGTCAGTCATATGTATACCATAGGAATAAAGAAAACCAGTTTCAGCGTCTTCAGCCAACTGATTTAGTTCTTTGGTAAATTAAGTCATACAGTCCTTACTACTATAACTTTTGGAAGATGATAGGCCGTCATAAAAGAAGCATTACCTATAATACCTACGTTAGATCCTGACTGCTGTTACTGACACTTGCGCTGCTGAGACAAGAGCCGGAACATCAAAAACAAATGCGGAAATGGGGACAACAAAGAAAAAAATTGTACAAACAATAATGGAGAGCACAATAATTGATAAAATGCAAAACACGTACACTCTAAGAGAATTGAGAGTACAGTATATTGTCAGATGAGCAGGAGTAAAGCCAATTGCTGTAGGAGAGACCATGTAGAACGAATCTGTCCAGTTCGAATTGTAATCTGGATCAAAACATTACAAACAGATTCAGACGTACCATAAGTGAGCCACCAAAACGTAAGTTGTTTTGACAGCTGAATATCAAGGTCATAAGAAGGTCAAGATGACAGAAATGCCAGAAAGTCGCTCTATTTCAATATGAAGAATAATAATAAGAAGAAAATATAGATCCAAGTGTCATACCAAGAATCAGGACAAGACGCTTTGGAAAGAATACACGTATCTAGAATAAATCGGTCTGAGTGGATTTCACGCATACAGAAGCAGTGTAGATATCTAACACGGTAAACAGATGATATGGAGAAGGTAACAGCAATCTGTATTTACATGAGACTAAACTCGTTAGTCCCAGAAATAACTGAATAGTGCAACTATGCTTTTTAATATGGTAAATACTACAAACAAATGCAGTAGGAACACTGATGATGATTTTATACGATCAGAAATTTGGACCAAAAAATATTGTCGTACAATTTCAATATGTCGAGAATGAACCGTTCTTACAGAAACTGAATCCATTTCGCAGTTGATGTCTTATGCAATTCACCAATGACAATGAAATATTTAATTATATTTTAAAATGCATGATCAGTCACGCTCGAATATTAAGAGTCCAACTTTAAAACTTTACTGACCATTAAAATTTTTCTTGGTCCCAGTAACAACTCCGATAAAACCACTAACACATGCTGCTCTAGTTTACGATGTAATGAAAAGATTATAAACCCTTGTAAGAAGCCGTTTACAAAAATTTTACGTATTCTGCAAGCACGACTAGTATCTGGAACAAAAAGACAAATTGTTAACGGCTATAAATGTAGAAAATATCTGGAGCACGTAGTTCCAGACAAGAAATAAACCTTGTTGCAATTAATAATAAAACGAAAATAGTAGACAGAAACAAGAACAAGATAAATATAGCCTTTATAGAATATAAGAGTCGGTCGTGTCTCTGCGAAATAACAGTTTCAATAGTTGATAAGACAAATGAAGAATGGAGAGAACGTCTTGGCACAGAAATCCGGTTTACTACTTCTGAAATGTGGAAGACGTTGATTAACACAAATATGTTACATATTTTTTAGAGCTCTACTTTTATTGATACGGTTTTCAGTTTTTTCGGATCAAAATTAACTGTTGTGCAATTAAAAATTTTTTGCTGAATGTTTTAAATAGCGACATATTTGGTTTATGTTTTGCACAAAGTATGAGCTAAAATTTTAGTAAAATAACATACCTCTTTCATAGAAGTTTAGTTATCATATTTTTTCGCTTTCATAATTAAAGTTTAACAATTCCAGGTAGTGATATTTGAATTTTTTGTATTGGTGCTGCAGTTATTTCCACCGAATGGGAAAAAGTGCGAATGACCAGTTTTCTATATTTTAGGTTAATATCATCCCTATATAAGTCCTAATAAACCAAAATTGACAATATGTGAAGACAAGGACAGAGAACTACCAACAGAGAAGCAAAAAATTAAAATGAGATGGAAAGAACACTTTGAGGAAAATGGAGACAATAAAAGTGACTAAAACGAGACAATATATTTTACGGCGGAGCACATTGAAAATCCGAGTGCTGAAGAAGTAGTTCAAATAATAAAGAAACTAAAAACAGTAAAGCGCCAGGAATGGACGGAGTTTCGGCAGAATTGTTGAAATATGGAGGAATCGAACTCTAAGGAAGAATCTATTACCTGATAAAGTTGGTATAGACCAAGAAGGAAATACCGGAGGAATGGTAGTTGGTCTTATACAGCCAATATATAAAAAAGAAGATAAGAGAAAATGCCACAATTACAGGCCAATTACATTGCTAAATGTAATATACAATATCCTTTCTGGCATTATCTACACTAGATTGTCAGAATACTCCGAAAATATAATTGGTGATTATCAAAATGGATTCAGACCAAATAGAGCAACTACAGGCAACATATTCTTACTTAGACCAATACAAGATAAAGCTTATGAATACGACATAGAACTATATAATATGTATATAGTCTTTAAACAAGCTTTTGATAGTGTAAAAAGAGGCAAAATGCTGGAAGACCTCCGAAATCTAGGTATACCAAAAAAATATATCAGCCTCATTAAAATGACGTTGCAGGGTTCAAAAGCCGCAGTTAGAGTGGATAAAGAACTGTCTTTCCTGTTTGACATCAACATAGGGGTGAGACAGAAAGACGTACTTTCTACCATGCTATTCAGCCTAGTTCATAAAGCAGTGATCAGAAAAACCAATGTAACCATATAAACACCAAAACAGTACAAATTACTGCATATGCAGGCGATGTCGCCATTATTAGTAGAAGCAAGACACGAATAATGAAAACGTTTGAGGAAATTGATCCTGAAGCAGAAAAAAGGGGGCTTAAAATAAACGAAACAAAAACTAAGTACATGAGCATCAAAAGAATGGAACGTGAGAATGAAACCTGAGAATGAAAAAAAAATAGTAATAGACAACTATTCTATTGAACGTGTGAATGCTTTCACATATCTGGGCACAGAACTCAATCAGAAGAATTCTGTAACTAGCAAAATTAATGCACGTATTTCCAGTGGACACGTATTTCCAGAACAATGACAAAAAAATTATTATTGGTGATTTTAACGCTAAAGTCGGCCAAGAGATTATTTACTGACCCACGACATTATTTACATAGTTTTCATGCTGTCAGCAAACAAAATGGTTTACGCCTGATTGAACTCGCAGCATCATTGGGAATGGTAGTAGTAAGTATATATTTTTTCCTCACAAAAATATCCACAAAGCCACATGGCAATCACCAGATGGTCGAACAAAAAATCAAATTGGCCATGTACTAATTGATAGTCGACATTTCTCGGACGTACTAGATGTAAGAGCATGTAGAGGTGCTAATATAGACTCTGACCACTACCTTGTAAGAACAAAACTCAGGGCTCGTATATCAAACGCTAAGAAGGGCCAGAGCACAAAATTTACGAAATATATTACTGATGTGCCAAAATCTGAAGACGCTAGGGATAACTACAAGAAAATTTTAAATGAAGAGCTGACAAGAATTGACGAAAATTTAAGTATAGAAGAACACTGGACCAAATGCAAGGAATCTATCCATACAGCGGCTAAAGGCTTTTTAAAACCTAACTAGGCTAAAATAAAGGAAGATTGGTTTGACGAAGAATGTAGATCCATTAACCAACAGAAAAATGAAGCATATAAGAGACTTCAGCAGCGCAGAACGAGATCAAACCTGGAAGACTATGAAAATCTTCTGACGAGAAGAAAAAAGGATGTTTAGAAGGAAAAAGAAAGAGCCATACAAAAACGCTCTAAACGAGATTGTTGACCACCACAATAGAAAAGACTCGCGAAAATTCTACCAGAAGATAAACAGCTGCAGAAAAAAATGCAAGCCCAGAATAACAGCATGTAAAGACAGAGATCGTTCCATAATTAGTGACAAAGAACAGATACTAAACAGGTGGGCGAATCATTTTGAAGAACTGCTTAGCGACAGTCGTGAAAAAGACCAAATAGAAATTACTTTGCCTGAAATGGATGAAAACGCTCAAGAGCCTCCCCCCACCGAAGAAGAAATTAGAGAAGCCATTTAAAAACTGAAAAATAACAATGCCCGCGGTTTGGACAATCTTCCTGCCGAACCCTTTTTAAACACATGCATAAATAATTAGTAATCGAAATCTGGCAACGGAATGAAAACGCCCGTGGACTGGAAATTAGGTGTAATGCACCTTCTTCACAAAAAGGGAGATATGATGGTGTGTGATAATTATAGAGGCATTACCCTACTTAACGTGGCATATAAAGTATTGTCCAATGTATTGTACAGAAGATTGATCCCCTATGATGAACAAATAGTTGGGAACTACCAGTGCGGTTTCCGACCCAATAAATCAACAACGGATCAAATCTTCACAGTCAGGCAGATTCTTGAGAAAACGGTTGAGTTCGGAGTTGACACCCACCACATATTCGTGGATTTCAAAGCCGTATACAACTTAGTTAACAGACAAAAACTTCTACAGGCTATGGTGGAAATTCAAATACCGCTTCATGTTCAATCAACGGAACTTACACTCACAGGCGTAGAGAGAGTATAGACAGAATCCAAAACGACTTTTCAAGACCCTTCCATTGTAAAAATGGACTGAGACAGGGAGATAGACTGTCGTGTCTCTTATTTAACCTTGCGCTAGAAAAAGTAATTCGAGAGTACCATATTAATACGAATGGCACCATCTTTAATAAATATGTACAAGTGGTCGGATATGCAGATGACATAGACATTATTGCTAGGTCCACAGAATCTCTGATCGAAGCATTTTGATCACTGAGGGCGTCTGCACTGAGAATGGGATTAAAAATAAACGCACAGAAAACCAAGTATATGCATTGTACTAGATCAGGCAACCAGATACCTAGACTATTAATTGATGATCTGGAACTGGAAGGTGTGGACACCTTCGTCTACCTGGGCTCGCTGTTGACCAAAGACAACAATGTTAGCGAAAAAATTAAAAGAAGAATAGTGCTTGCCAATAAGTGCTATTATGGCTTGAGGAAACAGATGGTCCCTAAAACGACCCAGAAAAATTAAAGTTATCATATATAAAACACTAATAAGGCCAGTGTTAACATACGGATTAGAAACGTGGTCACTTACACAGAACAACTAAGAATTGCTTAAACGTTTAGAGAGAAAAATTCTAAGGAAAATATATGGAGGATTCCAAGAACAGGGTTTGTGGCGTAGGCGCTACACAGTTTTGGTTATACAGAAGTTTTGGGAAACCTGACGTTGTAAAATGTATTAAATTAGCACGCCTTCGATGGATAGGATATGTAATTAGGCGAGATGAAGATGTAACGATCAGAAAAATTTTCGACCGAAGAGGACCAGTGGGAAGACGAGCCAGAGGAAACCAAAACTTAGGTATCAAGATAACATAGAGGATGATCTAAAATTCATCGGAGTTAAAGCATGGAGAAGAGTTGCCAGAGACAAAGGCGAATAGAAGATTGTTCTAAAGAAGAATTTGGCTCATAACGAGCTGTAATGCCACTGATGATGATGATGATAATTATGATTTCCAGTGGAAATCGTACATACTATGCTAATAAAAGATTGATGATATCGAAATTATTAGAAAAAAGAACCAAAATGACTACCTATAGAACTTTAATTAGACCCGTAGTAACCTATGGTTGTGAAACCTGGGTAATGACAAAAAAAAGGAAGCCCAACTCAGGACATTCGAGAGAAAGATACTGAGAAAAGTATATGGCTCGGTGCAAGAGTCAGAGGGTAGATGGAAAATCAGAAGAAACGACGAGGTTAATGAACTGAATGAAGGGTATGACATTGTAAGATTTGTGAAAAATCAAAGACTGTCATGGCTGGGACATGTTCAGCAACAAGAAGACACGAAAACGAAAAAAAAAGATGTTCCAGTGGAAGCCGGTAGAAAGGCGGAAAAAAGGAAAGGCCCAGGACGAGATGGTTGGATGACGTGAAAGACAACCTGCAAACCATGAACATAAGACAATGGAGAAAAAGGGCCCAAAAGAGATCTGAATGGAAGGACATAGCCAGACAGGCAAAGACACATCCAGGGTTATGATGACAAAAGAAGAAGAAGAAAACGTTGGATATAGTTTTGTGAAAGTACAGACAATAATTTGTTTAAATTACAATCAACAGTAGCTGTTAACCAATTTCACAAAATTGTTACACAAAGTAGAAATAGAGTGTTGACTTTCCTAAGAATGAAAGTAGATCATGGATGTTGTTCGAAACATTTGCACAAAATCGGAGTTCTTTCAACAGGCAGATGTGAGTATGGAACTAGTTGATCCAAATCGCAATAAATTCCGCTTATATCTAAATACAAGTACGTGGTGGCTAAAAGAATTAATAAAAGCAGGTTTCAATACTACTTTAAACTTATATATACTATTAAGTGAAGATAATTCAGTAATTTTTAAACTACAGAATTATGATATTTCTGCAAAAAATTAACTTATAGGTGTCATTAAAAATTTATCCTTTAAATGGATATTTCCTTTGTGTGATTACCTATATGTAGCGTACCTACCTAACCATGGTTTATGTCTTGCTTGTTATAATGAAGTCGCTCTGAAGAATCCATGAACGTGAAAAGTGTCCTCCCTGTACATAGCAAAAAAAAATTCTTAGGTTTTTTACAGTTTTTTATGCAACATACTAGTAAATTAACATTTATAAATTGTCATTTATGATTGTTATATAATTTTAAAGCTTTAAAGGTGTTTTATCAGATAATTACCGAAAACTTCGATTAAATTGATTAACTTTTTACTGGTAGACTAAGGTAATTAAAATGGTGTATTTATGGTCCCAAAAGTGTATCAAAATTGCTTATTTCGCGTAGTGTGTATTTATTCAACAAGATCTACAACGATAATAGCATAAAAAAACTATATAAAAGATGCTTTAGCTACGTAAAAACAAATTTAGCGACATCTACATGCATAGTCCTTTGATCAAGTTTCAGAAATTATTAAATACTACTCGTAATTAGCGTGTTCACAGAAAAGAGTATCTTGGATAATTACTTCGCCAAAGAAGATATTTTAATATATAAATCCAATTTTGACAAAAATAACTGCGGTGTAATGTTACGAATAAACCTTTCTGTCTTTCACATTTCAACTAGAACATTTCAAATTAAGGGAGTTAAGCAGAAAGCTCTGACTCTTGTATTTACATTTTGGCGGGTAGTTGTCGCTATCTATTATTTTGTAATTCCTACATCGTCTAATAACTTCATCCCGCAGATTACATTTCATCGCAGTAGGGAATGCAGATTCTTGACTTTACTCGAGAAATTCTAGACTATTTAAAAGCTGAATACAGGGAGGCTACAGACAGTGGTGGTACTGAGTCGTATTGCAAGTTGGCTGATTTGTCAAAGCAGTAAGAAGTTATTAAAGAATATTAATCTCTCATAATTGTTTAAAAGAAAAACTGTTATTTTTCTTTTGTATATATATATATATATATATATATATATACAGTATACTCCCTCTATAACGAACACGGTTATTACAAGTTTTCGCTTATAACGAGAGAATATTAGATTGAAAAACGTGTTTTTTTACGTTTTGGGCCCGACCGTAGCTATAAATAAATACCCTTTTTAACTCCGTCCGCAATAAACTTATTAAATTATTCTTTGATATTTTAAATATATACAAGGGGATTTCAATATGCTACATATACGAGGGGATTTCAAAATACAAATCAAAGTACAAATGAAAAGTCAATTCAAAATACAAATTTCTTTCAAGGAAAATGCAAATGCTACACTATCTACTCTCTCAAAAGTATGTACACAGCACATCGTTTGGTTCAAGCTATTCAAAACTCTTTTGATAGTTTACTTTTAATGGGAGTATCCATAAACATAATCTGGATTCCGTCTCATGTTGGAATTTCGGGTAACGAACTAGCCGATGTCTTTGCAAAACAAGCCGCATCTTCTAATATGGAGACTGAAAACATACAATTACATACAGATTTACAGTCGTATTTTAAAAATATCATCCAAATGTCTTGGCAAGATCATTGGAGTAAAATCCCTTCCAAGCTTTGTGATATCCATCCCGTCGTTAAAAAGCTTGAGTTTCCTTCCATGACACAAACAAAATCTTAATTCGCCGACTTAGAATCGGCCATACAACACTAACTCATAATTTACTTTTTATAATTTTCACATTTATTGACTTTCCAAGATCCACCTCCATGTACACACTGTGGTAATATTATATCTGTTAAACATATTCTCGTAGACTGTCCCTATTTCAACAACGAAAGAAAAAAGAATCTTTTGATTTGAAACCTACAAAATATTCTCAGCTCGCCAGATCAATTCCAAAACCTTATTAATTTCCTCTATAAAACCAAGCTTTACCAGGAAATTTAGAAGAAGAAACATATTTAGAATCTGATAATTAATAATTGTACCAACATTCAATGTCTGTATTTCTTTATCGATTGTAATATTACTGTATATTCTTGTAATGTAATGTAATAAAATTGTACCTGTGTCAGTGACCTACGCTGTCCAGACAGGTAAAGCCAAATAAAAAAAAGTTAGTATAATAAATTTTACATTAAAGTATAATTTACAATAAAAGGAAAAGAAAAATAAAAAACGTTAAATTTTATAACACAAATTTGTTTTTCGAAGGAAATCTAATACAATCTGAAGAAATTCTAATTGACTGAGGATCACATTCATAAGACCTTATATTGAGTATTTTTTTTGTTGTTGCTCGTACGAGATATAGTGTGTAATAATATTTTGAACGGTTGATTATTCACTACACTTTTTAGTCTCTTTTACTACCATCAAAATAATGGAAAAATATTTATAGATGTATCTAAGGGCCTATAAATTTTTCAGGGGTCACCTTTTAGAGATTTTATGCTTTTTTTAAAACGTTTTGTTAAAGATATTATGTTAATATAAGGGCATATCAAAAAATTCTGTAAGGGTAAAGTTATTCTTGGACATCCATAAAATTGAAATTGTATATTCAATAAGCTATTAACTTCAAATTTATAGAGTGCTTTTAAGTTGATGATGCGTCTTGATGCGTAATTTTTTAGAATTTCTTTTGTATTTTTTTGTGCAATAAAAAGCATTTCAAGTGCTTATTATTTTACTGGTAATAGTAGTATTAAAAAAGATTTAAAAAAAAAGTGAAACCAAACAAATATTTTACAACGCAAAACCCTTCTGCAAAATTACTGTTACTTTTGATTTATAAACATTTTGAATAATTCTTTAACTATTGCTTGTAGATAAATAAATAAACCTTTTTTCATATTTGCAAAGCTGATAATTTTTCCAGAAATTTGGAAGAAATAGAAAGTTATTCTAGGACAATTAGATAAAAAGTAGGCATCGTTTTTTTATGTCACACAATTTCATTATTGTGTTTTTATTGCTTAGTTACCAATTACATAATAGTATATATTATGTTTGGGCTAGCATAAAGCTCACTTTAATGCCCGCACAGACATTAAGACAAAAACAATTGATAACTTCTTAATAACATTTATTATTAAGGCAAGCAAAGCTTTGGTAGCAAGTTTTGTGCTGATTTTTCCGTTTTCTTTTGCGATTTCGTAGGGTATTTTAAAACTTTTTAAGTTTTACGGCTTCTTCTTCTTTGGGTGCCGTGTCCGTATTCAGACGTTGGCCGTCATCATGTTTACAATTTCCTGAAACTTTTCTCTGTCGGCTGCTGCGCGAAATAATTCTTCTACTGTGGAACCACACCATTGTCTAATATTACGCAGCCATGAAAGTTTCTTTCGACCAATCCATCTCTTTCCTTCCACTTTTCCTTGTATTATAAGGCGAAGTAGATGGTATTTAGGTCCTCTAATTATATGGCCGAAGTATTCTGTTTTTCTCCTCTTTATGGTGTTTATGAGCAGACGTTCTGAATTGATCATTTGAAAAACATCTTCATTGGAAGTGTGCGAAACGCACGATATCTTTAGGATTTGTCTATAGCACCACAATTTGAAATGCTTCTAACTTGCTTAGCATTGTGGTTTTTAACGTCCATGTCTCACAACCATACAATAGGATGGACCACACATAACATTTCCGGACTTCTTACGAATATTCATCGACAGGTTTCTGTTGCATAGAACTGGTTTCCAGGTCATAAAAGCCTTACGTGATATTTCGATCCTGGTTATTATCTCTTCATCAGAGTCACAATTTACATTTAACCAGCTGCTAAGGTATTTGAAACGATTTACCCTTTCGATCTCCTCTCCATTAAGAGAAATCAGACCTTGATCTATATTGATCTTTCCAACTGCCATTCACTTTGTCTTTGAAATGTTGATTTTAAGGCCTCTCCGATAACTTGCTTCACTAACTAGATTTAGTAATGTTTGGAGATCTTGTAAATTTTCTGCAAGAATGGCTGTATCGTCAACGTATTTAATATTGTTGATTACTTCTCCACCTAGTATTACTCCCTCTTGTCTGTCATCCAAAGCCTCCCTAAAGATTTCTTTAGAGTACAGATTAAAAAGAGTGGGTGACAAAACACAACCCTGCCGTACTCCACGTTTGATGGATATTTTTTCTAGGCATAGCCAATATTCTAGCTAATAGTTATGAAAGATTCTCAAGCGATGATGTTTTTCCTCCAGATTTTTTGATCAAAAAAGAAAGAGAGGAATCCAAAGATATTGATATACCGCCTGATGACCTTTCTCCTTTAAATTATCCCATAACCATGGATGAATTAGAATACTCACTCAATAATACGAAAAACTCTTCTCCTGGTCCTGATAACATCCCTGCAATATTTCTTCAAAAACTTCCTTCATCTGCGAAGAAACCCTTGCTGAATATCTTTAATAATAATGGAGACATAGCAAGTTTCCAAAAATTTGGAGTTCATCTATCGTCATCCCTATTTATAAACAAAATCAACCAAAATCTCTGTCACATTCATATAGACCTATTTCTCTAACTTGTATAATGTGTAAAGTTCTCGAGAAAATCATATCCAACAGATTAATATGGTTTTTAGAAAATAATAAATTACTTGCCCCGGAGCAAAGCGGATTCCGGAAAAATCGTTCAACACTGGATAATCTTATTATTTTAGAGTCTGAGATTCATGAAGCAATGGCATGTGGACAAAAATGTATCGCAGTATTTTTTGACATAACTAGAGCATACGATACGTTTAGTTTTTGTGATTTGTAAAATCACAAAGACTAAACTGGCTTGGTCACCTAGAAAGAATGCCAGATAATCGAGCTGTAAAAGTAGTCCAGAGATGGAAGCCCCAAGGAAACAAAACAAGAGAAAGGCCCCGTAAAAGATGGATAGACGACGTAGAGAGGGATCTTAAAACCATGAACATCAGGCAGTGACGAAGGAAAGTATCCGACAGGGCAGAATGGAAGAACATTGTTAAGCAGGCCAAGACTCACAAAGGGTTGTAGCGCCATTAGAAGAAGAAGAAGAAGAAGAGCATCCGATACAGTTTGGCGACATGATATTATTCAAAACACTTAGTCAATGGGGAATAAAAGGTAATATAGTACAATTAAAATTATTAATTAAATTAAATTAAAATAAATTGAATTAAAACCACAGTGCAACGTATGTGATATTGTGCTCAGTGTTCGCCATATTTTACTTGAATGTACTTTATATTACATGGAGAGACTTTAATATAAACTACAAAATACCTTACAGGCAATATTAAGTGACGGAACTGATATGAAAAATTTGACATCATACTTATACTCCATAAATGTACTAAATCAATTGTAAAACTTTAAATTGTATAACACCAATGACCGTATGTGTGTATTTGACCCTTGTGTATTTTTATAAATGTGTCATTTTTATTTGCAAATGATTGTAAAATATGTAACAAAAAATTTGAGAGTTCACTACAAGAAGAATTCTTGGTACTTACAAATAGGTCTAAGTGGTATATTTGTTTTACGAACTTTCGGTACTTTATAAAAATTAGGAGTCGTACTGTAATGAATTGAAATTAATTATAGATTCTTTACAATGTTAAATTTAAGGAAACTGAGAAAAAGGAAGAAAAATATATTTTGTTTTGTACTGCAAGTGCCTTCATTAATTAGCTCTATAATGAGTCTCCCTGTACGTCCTCTGTGAGTGTGAAACGTAATAATTAAATTTTGTACAATTGCTGCCTTGGTTTTCTTATCAATGCTGTAACGCGTTCTGTCGCACCTACACTGTGTAATTTACTATGTCTTAAGATGACACCTTCAAATAGATACCCTATAAATGAACAGGGACTTAAATGCTTTGAGACTCTACCAGAAAGAATAAGTCCAAATTAATTGGTTTGTGAGGTAATTAATTCATACGAGAAAGAGAAATCGAGAATAGGTATTAATTATATTGCAGCTCTAATATTCTGTAATTCTGTAGTGGCTGCAACCTCAAAATTATAAAAAAAACTCATACCAAAACTTCAACAATACGTATTTTAATTTAAAAATCAAATTTTTTTTGTCTAATTATTACTATACTGAAGCCGTCAGACGATTTGATGCGAACTCTGAGATAGCGC
>NW_027312114.1:0-41688 GCF_040954645.1 Diabrotica undecimpunctata
CGCGCTATCTCAGAGTTTAAACTCTTTACTTTTTGCTGATAGACGAAAAAAAGCAAAATTTACCGTTTTTTCACCTTAATTTGTTAATAATTAATTAAGTCCAAAAAACGACTGCAGGGAAACATATAGGTTCTTGTTATAGAGGTCCATACTTCTCAAAACAACTGTCGGTCGGTTGCCTGGCCGGAAGAGTGTCACAAATAGGGTACTTTTTTTTGCTTATTTCCCTGGTCTTTAAGTCTTCTATTAAAGTTTTTTTTTTAATTTATTTTATAGGTATCTCGGTTCGCGATTCCCAGTCCGAACTGTGTAGTGAATTTAGTAATTATTTTTTTGCGAAGTTAGTTACTTTTTGACAGACTAAAAATGGCTGGAAATTACTATACAACCAAGCACACGTACTCATAGCCAATAATAATAGTAAAAAAACTAAATAGTAAATAAAATAGAACTTTGCGAATTACCGATAATCAATATTTATTTATCTGCACCATATAATAAATAGTTATTATAGTTTATTCGTCATCCGGGTTTGGACCGTGTCATTTGTGAGTGACCCAAAAGTGGGTTCATCTCTATCGTGAGATGAACCCACTTTTGGGTCACTCACAAATGACACGGTCCAAACCTGGAAGACGAATAAACTATAATTCTGACTCTGGCCGTGGAAGCCTACGATTTCATAAATAGTTATGTTAAATTATAACAACTAAAATATATTTTTTAAATATATACTACCCAAAATTAGATAGGTTTAGTATACACTTCCACTTTTAGAATAATCTTTCTTTTTTTAAAGGAAGAAGTCTGAAGTAGTAGGATACTTGAGCTATTAATACTGAGAAGTAGGAATTGTTGTGTTGTAGGTTTCCGACAATGAATCTGTCAAAATATGCCCGAGCTAAACGAATGGAGTTTATGTGCCCCGTAATAATCATTAGTGTGTTTAGAAAGCTCTAAAAATATTTTACACAAAGTCATGTTTTCAAAAAACCAAAATTAGGATATGTTACAAATATTTAACATCAAAAATCTCATTCAATATTCACAGAATTAATTGAAAATATAAATTACACCCTTCGAAAGCTGTAAGACCTAAAATCAGAGAGAGGGAGATGAAATGAGTAAACGCGCTATCTCAGAGTATGGAAACATAGACAAACAACAAGTCTGTAACAAATGAATATTGAGCATACATTTGTTACATTTCGACACAAGCCAATTAGGAATAAAGGGATTCCTAAAAGGGATAATTCTAATAAAGATTTCCTAACGGATTCTCTGACACATACATTTTGCTATTTGTAAGTGGCAAAGGATTTTGGTAGGGGAAATCCATTAACTCGTTTATTGTTTTATTGTAAAGTACTCGCATTAACAGTAAATACACTGTGCACCAAAACTAAAGCATAATTTTTTAATTCATTTCTGCCTTAATAAATGAATTTTGATTTTTTATTTTTTATAGTTAGTTTTACAAAAACTAAAATACAATACCTATATTTTTTACGAGAAATGGATTAAAATAACACTAACTGACTTTATAAAAAAAGGCAGAATGGACAATATTTGAAGATGTGGCATGAAAGATTTGAAGTAAAAATTAAATTAAAAGTGAGTATTGCCTTCTATGGTTGTTATTATTGCTTGACAATGATATCTGATACAAAAACTTACTGTTTTTATTTTTCTTAAATTCAATTCAGTTTCATATTTAAATTATTTACAAAAACTCTTAATTTAATGTATTTGGTGAGATAGGTTGTTGTCGTAGTCGGTTACCTTTTTTTTTGGAACTATTTCTCTCTATTTGAATTGCCGAATGTAGGCCTCTCCTAATTCTCGCCATTCATCTCTGTTGTTTGTAAGACGTTTCCACATTGGTCCTGCAGTTCTTTTAATATCGTCGCTACAGCTCATTTGCGGTCTTCTCGTAGTCTTTTGGCTTCATGTGGCCGTCAATTCTCGATTTCTATATTCCATCGGCCATCCTTAAGACGTTCGTTATGTCCAGCCCACTCCCATTTCAATTTAGCTGCTTGTTCGACAGCATCTTTTAATTTTGTTCTATTACGAATGTCTTCATTGGTTTTATGGTCTTTGAGTAAGATACCCAGCAAATGTCGTTCCATAGCTCTCCGAGTTTTTCTGATCTTCTCCATGTTTATTTTAGTGAATGTCCAATTTTGTGCTCCTTATGTGAGTACAGGTAGGATACAGGAATTAAATACTTTGATTCGCAGTGTTTGAGGTATATTTTTATTTTTAAGTACGTATGAGAGTTTTCCGAAGGCTGCCCATACCCATTGTTACACGTCTGCTTATTTCGGTAGTCTGATTTTCTTGCTTACCTTGACATTTGGACCCAGATATGTATATTCATCTATGTGTTAAATCTTTGTCCCTTGGATGTTTATCATATGTTTGTCATCTTTGTTTGACATTAGTTTAGTTTTGCTGAAATTCATTTTTAGCCTTTTTTTTAGGGATTCTGTGTGTAGCTCGTCAATCAACGTATACAGTGCATTCCACGTGTCGACTATTAGTACTACATCATCTGCGTATCTATGATAGTTCAAGTACTTATTTTCCCAGTATATCGACTTAATCAGCTTGTTCGTAAATATAATGTATTAATATTCTGTACCTGGAGTCGATCCGGTTGTTGACTAATGCTTCCTCTATTGCCCACAGTTCTACGCTATCAAAAGCTTTTTCATAATCTATAAAAGCCAGACATAATAGGAGATTGTATCCGCTAGTCTGTTGTATTAGGATTTTTAAAGTATATGGATGGTCAGAGGTGCTGTACCCTTTTCTAAATCCGGCTTGTTCTACTAGTTGATATCCGTCAAATTTAATTATTAACCTGTTTGTAATAATCTTTATAAAGGTTTTGTAAAGTTGTAAAAGAAGTGAAATTGGTCGATATTTTTTCAGGTCTATGGTGTCTCCGTTTTTGTGTATTAGTATTGTTTTAGCAGTGTTCCATTGTTCGGTTATGTTGCCTTCGAACAGACAATTATTAAAATAATATTTTTAGATATGCGATGGCTTCTTCTTTGCCTTCCTTCAGCATTTCTGCTAGGATTCTATCGCTTCCAGGAGCCTTATTCCTTTTTATTTCTTTTACTGCTCTTTCTATTTCTTCGTGGCTTACTATCACTTCTGAGTTGCCATTGGTTATCTGGCTTTACAAGTTCTGCTTTGAGGAGTTAGAGGGATCGTTTCTGGAACGATACAGATCGGCGTAGAACTTTTCAATTGAGGTTGCTATATTAGATTTACTTTTTTCTAGTTGTCCTTGTTCATTTTTATTGCTTATTATCTTTTTCTTTCCTAGTTTTCGGTTTGACGCATTTGAGACTTTGGTTTTTCTCTATGACTTGTTCCATACGGTCTTCTTGATGTTTTTTAATGTCCTTTTTTATCTTTTTTCTTATTACTCGATACTCGATTAAGTTCCTTAAATTCTGCAGTGTCTCTTTTGTTTTGTCTCAGAAGATCTTTTCTTTGTTTCAGCATGTTTTGTGATTCTACACTTATTTTGTATTTTCGTTATATGTTAGCGGTTGCCACTTCTCAGTTTTTATTGCAGTCTACCTACGACATCCCAAACATGTTCTATTGGGCTGACTTTGGGACCTCTTGCAGGCTAAACTACCGTGTATAATCATGAAATTCTCCCGAATATATGCTGCACATAGCAAGAAATGTTCTTCCAAAATATCTGTAAGGTACCTTTGTGCTGTAGTCGTACTCTATCTATTTGAACGCCATACAAGCTTCCAAATTAATCTTACCCCACACCATTAGTAAGCCGCCACCATACTTGACAGTATCTACAATGTTACAATAATCGCAGTGTTCCCACGTCTTGTGTATACTATTTCGCATTTCATCAGAAAAAAATATCTCTATTCATTAGGTGAATAATATTTTTCACTAATCTTTATTATTCCATACATGTTTATGACCATAATGCAATTTATGTCTTTTATACTCCTTTTTAATACTGGATCAGTGGGTACCCTTCCAGGCGCAGGTCTTTTTGCAAGTCTTCTCCTTACCTTATTTTGCTTAGCCTAAAAGTGTAACTGTCCAAAAATTCGTTCTGTAGAGAAGTACTGGTAATAAACCTTTGCCTTAGTGTACTAGTCTTAATAATCGGTCTTTCCTTAGTCGCTAGGAATTTTGAAAGTTTAGTAGTTGCCCGCAACACAAATCATGACAAATCTTGTGTTAAGCGAAAAGATTTCAGTAAATGGCATGCATATTGAAGAAACCACCTCACATAAGTACTTAGGATATGAGATACGCATAGGAAGAGATAATCAAACGTGCGAACTAAGCCGCCGCTTAGGACTCACTTAGGTGGCATTCGGCAAGCTAAGCTATGTTCTTAAATCAGAACTGCCTATGTGTCTTAAAAGAAAAGTCTTTAATCAGTGCGTGTTGCGAGTACTTACATATGGTACAGAGACATTAACACTAACCAAGAAAGTAAGAAATAAAATTTGTGTTAACCAAAGAGCCATGGAACGATCGATGTTAGGCATTTCTCGGAGGGATCGGATCACGAACAAGGAAATAAGACGGAGAACAGGAGTGACAGATGCCATAAAAAGAATTATGACCCTTAAGTGAAGCTGGGGTGGGGGCACATAGCTAGAATGTCGGATAACAGATGGACACAGCGAATAATACAGTAGGGACTGAGACTGAGAGTAGAGGTCGTCCACCAACAAGATGGTCTGATGACATAAAACGGATCGACAAAAATTGGATGCAAACAGCACAAACAGAAATACATGGAAAAGACTGAGGGAGACCTATATGCAGCAGTGGATAGATCCGGGTTAAATGATGATGATGATGATGAGTAGTTGCCCGCGGTCAAAACGACCGCTTTATCTTTTACTACTTAGCTTGTGTTAATAAAAGTATTTGGAACCAGTTTAAAGTAAAACATTATTTTATTAAGATTCAGTTAGTATAGTAACATATTACAAAATAATATAAATAGTAAACTAATGTTATCAATACTGGACAAAACACTAAAAGAACTATTCTCAACTCCGATAAATTTACTTAAGGCGGTACAAGTTCAGTTTGACACTCTTCGCTTACTGGACGTGTATGCTCTCTGTACAAAAACTTTTTACATCTACAGCAAAAAACAGCCATTTTCCATTTCTTTTTACGGTCGAAAAAGTAGCATCTACCGTGTACTCTTTCAATCGTTGAATTGTCGTCTGTGTTGGGAATATTATATATTCTATATTCCCTATTTTTCGCGAAACATCATAGGCGTCCAGCTAATTAACGACATCAACGCCACTTTTGTATTGTTATAAAACGTCAAAATATCTGGTTTATAATGTTCAACTGTATCGTTGTATACAGTGTCATCATCATGCAGACTTGAAACGTGCAACATAAATTACTTCTTTTTTAAAATATACGATAATAATGTACATGTATTGCTTAAAGCGCCCATATTTAATTTTAGGGGACGAAATCCATGACATAATTTAGAGAGCAGTTTTCTTTTGTTTTTTTTTAATGATCTTTACAACAGTCAATCCAATTTTTTTGTTTAAAACATCAACTAGATGAATGCTAACGATCCAATTATCCAGAGTAAAGTTGCGGCCAGAATTATTTATTGGCGCACATATTCTTTTTACAAACTTCATTTGGGGAATCGTCTACAGTAAATGAGCCATCTGGTTGACAACTAACATAAACCTCTATATTTATTCCATGGTACAATGAATACACAAGGTATGATATTGCGCATGACATTTTTGACAGCTGGCCCAGGAGTGTGACGTAGTTGAGATCGCCTGAACCACCTCGAACCCATTATTACAGCTTAACGTACACATTAATTTTGAAATTATGGTTAAAAAGTGATCTAATTTTTTTTAAATGTTTTGTTTTGGTTATAATTGAATAAAAAATATATTTTCAGTAGCGTAAAACCTTTACTTCTCCTAGAGATTCAGGCAAAATATTTATTTTTGTTTTCATACATATACTTATAATATAAGTACTCTTTTTGTATGCAAATCCCTTGAAATTTAAAAATTTTCTGCAGAGGAAATACTGTGAATAGGTAAATAGTAGTAGATTTGCTTATTCTGATTCACTGTCACTCACTTCCAAGCAGTTTTATTGAAATAGAAACAAAATAGAGTACAATAGAGAAAAATCTGTTTTACAATTCAATATGGTATTTTAGATGAGTTATAATGAAATTTAGTAAAATAAAAAATATACACATTACTATAACCTACCGATTATTATATGCAAAATTTACTTATCAAACAATATAATAATATGAAAATAAGACACGAATTAGTTCAAACGCAAAACACAATAAATATCGACTTCAGACGACTTTACCACCGGCAAGACAGAAAGCTTGTATAAAAAACAAAAGTTCAACAATAATATCGGTTATCAATGGTGACTATTGCAAATTGCAAGTTATAAGATAATAAATATATTTTAAAGTATCTCAATACTGACTGAGTCATCTATTTTATAATAGAAAAATAATTTAGATATATGCTTATATATGTGTCTTTATACAAATGGTGTTTAGTTACTATTTATTTATACTGTATAGTATTTTTTTGTAAAACTGAAAGTTTTTATTTGCCATTGTATATCTGGTTTTGTACCTTTTTCAAAGTACGCTGTGCAATTGCTTGTTGCAATAGTGACAATGAAGATAAAATCTTTAGGTTTCATACATTTCCTAAAGATAGCGTGACCAGAAAAACTGTGGATTATATCTTGTAGATAGGATAATTTTCATTGTAATACTGCAAGAATTTGTTATCCACATTTTAAAACTGAAGATTACCAAAGAAATCTACAACAGGAACTTTTAAATTACGTTTCTAAAAAGGGTCTAAAACCCAAACCCGAGGCAGTACCTAGTCTTTATTTGCCTAAATCAACATCGGCTACCCTCTTAACCAACCAAAAGAAACGCGTACAAGGAGGCGAACACAGAGAGTCCAACAAGTATGTTGAGCAGCTTCTTACTACTTCTAGGTCAACGACGTAAGTCCTAAATCTTTATTTTTATTAATTATTTGTCATGAAACCTTAAATGGTTTTATCATATCGATTTGTTAAGTAAGAAATTAGCCTCAGCCTGCTATGCAATTTGCAATAAGAACTGTTTCGGAGGAAATCAATTTAGCATCTTCAAAGTAACATATTTTTCTTTGTTAAATCATGTTATCATTATTAAAATATACAATGTTATCATTATTATAAACAATACCAAGATAATTTTATGTGTGATATTACAAAAATGTCATTTTGAATGTGTGCAATATTGTGTGCCCTCACTACACTCATATTCGATGGCCAGCTAGCTCATTCGATATAAATAAAGTTGACTTTGTCAATATTTATTTTGATATTGTGTTTAGTTCAGTAGGTATATATACGTACAAATTTTGTGTACCTCCATTACCAATTTTCTGTATCTTTTTAAACATCTTAAATATCGAACTCTGGAGTATAAGTTAATTAACCTGTACCTACGTGTAATAAAAGATAATTAAAAACTTGTCTTATAAAGGATATCTATGTTTATAAAGGATAAATATTATAATAACATAATTTTATCATCTCTTTAAAATTACTATAATTAAATTAGCCAAATTATATAAAAAAACTTAAAATTAAAAGTCTTTCCTATACAACTACATTCAAATGTTGAGGGAATAAGCGATCTTGACTACGTCATGCGCGAAAGCGAACCGATTTTGGAACATTATGTATCATACCTTGTGTATTCATTGTACCATGATATTTATTGTGTAAGATATTTTGACATCACATAAACTAAAAATTTTGTATCCAACGGCAATTCCCTAAAAAACTAGGAAGCATTTAATTACATGTTACAAATTTCGAAAGATTATATCCCGATTTACACCTTTCTACCAATTTGTCAAAAAATACTCGGATTGCAGTCATCTTATCAAGTCTCCTACGTTTTTCACGATCGACCTCATCATCAAACCTAATGGATTTAGAAGAAACCGAAATTTTGGATATAACTAGTCTAAATATTTCGATATCTTTGCCATTAGTTTGCCATATTATATCTTCTCTATTTAGGTGATGGGCTTTATACGTAATGCCAAATATAAAAAGCAGATAAGAGAGAGAATAATTTTAGATGGGTATGTAAGATTGTAGATATACAGAAGGATACTAAAAATATCTTATGTGGACCATGTCACCAACGTTGAGGTCCTACAGCGCATGACAAAAGAAAAAGAAGTGTTTAATTTAATTAAACAACGTAAGCTTGAGTACCTCGGCCACGTGATGCGGAACAAAGAAAAATATCGAATTCTTCAACTCGTTATGCAGGGTAAAGTATTTGGCAGAAGAAGACCGGGAACGCCGTCGTATCTCGTGGTTGAAAAATCTCCGACAATGGTTTGGGATGACCTCAGCGAAGCTGTTTCGCAGAGCAGTCAACAAAACCATGATAGCCTTGATGATCACCAACATCAGGACCGGATAAGGCACTAAAGAAGAAGAAGAAGTTGTAAGATTTGCATCCCTCTTCCTTAAGAAATTTTTTGCTATACTTTTAAATTTATTAGCGTTTCCTACAATTATGTAAATCATGTCCTGAATTATAAATTATCTCCATATTTCATAAATGATTTTCAAGTCTTTTGTAATTCTATTTTGTCCAGATAAATGTTTTATTAATTTGGTCTTGCTTATACGTACTTTATTGTTTTTTCTTGCTTTCTTTACACTGTATCATCTTTAACCCGATAAAAAGCTTTCTTTTTCTTGTCTGTTATTTAGTAAAACTTCTCCTACTTCCTCATAATCCTATTCTTGTTTGCTACCCGAATCCCTTAGTCCTCCTTATGAATACCTTCCGTATTTACTTCATTCTCGTCACTATCGTCGTCATATTCTATCTTCGTCATAATGTAAGAGTTTGTTGTAGCTTAAAATTTAAAAAAATAGATCTTTAATGCTTAATGAAAGAAAAAACGAAATTATAAATATCGTAGTAGTACAATGAGCATAATTTTTTGTGGTGTAAAACTTTGATGTTAAGTGTATAAATGTAAGATGCCGAATTAAAGCCTACCTATAATATTATGTTTAAAAGTGTGCACGATGTTATGAGATATAAGTACATATAAATCACGTCGAACTCGACCGTTCGCCAAAAAACATGACGTTACTAAATTAATTCAAACATCTGATTTATTGAAATCTATTGCTGTTGAATATAAAATATTTGTTGATAAAGTTAAAATAAGTAAATTTCACGAATCCTTATGAAACTGACGCCTTATTTAAAAACAATGAAAGTCGAGTATGCACTTCCTGCACGTCCTGCCACAAACCCTCCTACCCCACCTTAACCGTAAAAGCATTAACTGTTTAATCAAAAATAATTAACTACTGCTTAGGTAATAATCGTAGTAGCATAATATAAAAGAGATGAGCAATTGAATTAAATTGAATGGAATATGTAATAAAAACTTTATGGCATATTTTATGGAATTCAATGCTTTACTTCAGATTGCACCCTGAATCATAAAAAGCAAATAAACTCTTTTTTCCGGTCAATATTCCAAAATCAATAAAAACGTGACTTTAAGATTCCAATTGTCAAAAGACATGTTCAAAAATGTAATGTTTATTCAATCTCTTTTCAGCGTACGTGACAAAACTCTTACCGAATAAACTATTCACTCGCTGTTGACTTGAGTATAAAATTTAAGGTTTCTGGAGCAATAGTTATTGCCGAAAACGGCAGAATAATATTTAAATAAACGATATTTATTGCAATGGATAACACATTTTCCTTTGTCTATATAAAATATGGTTTTTCCCGATAAACTTGGATAAGCTTTAACATAAAATACATTCTAGATCAATTTAGCGCCATAAATTTGTTCATGCATATTTTATGAATGAGAATCAGTTTTTGTAATAACAATGTTTCGTTTATATCTTTGAATAACCATTGTATAAGTTAGGTTTTAGCATCAAAAATAACAACACTGTTGTAGCGAAGCTTAATCATCTGTTGTATATGGATGATTTAAAATTAATGGCTTCCACTCGAAACCACCTAGATGAGATGCTAAAAACTGTAGAAAATTTCTCAAATGATATCAGTATGAATTTTGGACTAGACAAGTGCCGTATACTAAACATAGTCAGAGGAAAGGTTCAGCCGGAGGTTTCGATATGCAAGATGGCCAAAACATCGAGGCAATGGGTGAAAATGATATGTACAAATATCTCGGAGTAAAACAAGCGCGGAAAATTGACCATAAACAAATGAAAACTGAACTAACTTCGGAGTTCGTGCGAAGAGTAAGACAACTAAATCGGTCATATCTTAACAGTAAAAATTTGTTTAAGGCATTAAATACGTACGCCTGTTCCGCGCTGAGCTACTCATTTGGTATTATAAAGTGGTCAAAAAACGGATATAGAGGGTCTTCAGCGGAAAGTAAGAACACTTCTCACAAAGGCGCAAAAACATCATCCACGTAGTGCAGTAGAGAGAACAACATTACCGCGGTATCAAGGGGGAAGAGGACTTATGGATATAGGTGAGCAATTGGATAAACAAATTGCTAATTTAAGAACTTATTTTCAGGTACAGGCTAAGACATCTACTTTACATCGAGCAATTTGAGCAGTAGATGATACGACACCGCTTAAACTGAGGGAACAAGAAATGCGCATAAACCACCTGTCTAAGCAAGACAAAATGTGCGCCTGGATGAGTAAACCTCTGCATGGGCGACATCTTAATGAGATCAGCCAAGAATATGTCGACAATACAGCGTCGAACTATTGGTTGACATCAGGAAGGATGTTCCCGAGACTGAGGGTTTCCTACTTGCCATTCAGGATCAGGTTATTCCAACTAAAAATTACCTGAAATATCTTGTTAAAGATCCTCAAGTCCAAAATGACAAATGCCGATATGGATGCCAAGCCCAAGAAACCATCCAATATCTTACCGGTGGCTGCCAGGCATTTGTCTGTACTGATTATAAAGAACGTCATGACTCAGTAGGAAAGATTATTCACCAAGAACTAGCTGACAAACTGGGACTTATCCAACCGACCATCATCCTTATTATCAATACGTCCCTGATAGAATGCTTGAAAATGACAACTACAAGCTGTACTGGGACCGCACCTGTGCTTACAGACCAACCAGTGGCCCATAATAGACCCGATCTCATACTAGTTAATAAAATTACTAGGCAAACAACACTTATTGATGTGGCGATACCCAACACCAATAATTTACGTGTTAAATACAACGAAAAGATCGCCAAGTACAGAGATCTAGAAATACAAATCAGGAGACAATGGAGAATGAAAAGTACCCAGACGATACCTATTATTCTTTCTACCACTGGAGTCATCCCGAAGAGCCTCCTAGAAAACATAAAAAAGCTGGGTCTAAATGAACATCTATATAAGATTATGCAGAAAGCTGTGTTACTTTCGACGTCCAGATGCGTACGAAAATTTTTGGGAGATACACCGACATACCAAGTCACCTAGGACTCGATAACATGGAAAGAGTCCCACCAGAGCTCAATCCTTTTGATACCGTAGGTATCTGGGATGAGTGAATTTTCCCCTTAGAGGGAGTGTGAGCCGTATGGCTAAATCTGGATAATAATAATAATAACCTGTGGGAGTTTTTTGTCAGTTCTTCTATCAGGCGCTGCCCCCCTGCGAATGGGGGATACTCTCTGGGTATTCTTAGAACCGATACCCAGAGGGTAGCAGGCATACCTGCCGTGGAACAAAAACTGACACCTTGGCAGTAGGTATAAAATGCACACCCATGAAAATGGAGTTTAATAATTTATGTTTAGGGTCGCTGCCTGGGGATCGCCAGGGCACGTCTGGAGCCGGCGCTGGACGTGACAGCATGCGGGACGTCGGTGGCAGGGTGTTGAGGAGGCGGGCCCCTGTCATACAATCAGCTACAGCCCAACAACAAGAAGAACCACAAATGAGCCAAACAACAACACGAGCTCCACCCGCTGAAGGTGCCTGCGCTGGAACATTAGCCGGCGCTCACTCAAGCGGGGACGACCGAGGCAGCGCATGAAATGGACTGTGTCTATTAATGAAAACATTTTGCGTTTCTATTACAAGGTGACGAACCTCGGTCGAGAAACGATCGGCTATCGACAACAACTGTATGCCGAATTTTGCAGGGAGTACCCAGAGATTCAAGTATCTGAACAGCGAATAGCAGATCAATACCGGGTAATTATAAGAAATAATCTTATCCCAGAGGCTAGACGCGATACTATCAGAAGCGAAGTCGAACGGGAGATTCATAACCAAGAGCTAGTTGTGGATCAAGTCCATAATCAAATCCCAAATGAGCAGATTCCTGAGCCCATCATACAAGAAACTCAACCTGTTAACACGCAGCAGGACAACAACGAGTTGCACGATAGCCTGGTAAGAGAAATGGCACGTGCCGTACAAGAGTTTAATGGTACAAACCCACTTAGCAGACCACCGCTACCAAAAATAAACTCTTGTAAGAAACTAGGTGCGCTGTTACAAATTATGAACACTGAAGTCCTACCCAATTATATCGTGGAAGCCCATACATTAGAATATTGGCATATGCTGATTTATTGTGCAGCAACAGCAATTGCTAATGTTATGGGCATTAAGATCAGAACACGGCGGGGAACTAATATCGGAAGGACTGAAAACAGAATTGCACCTGGGAAAAAAGACTGCTGAGTAAAATTGAATTATTGCGCAGGGATATTGGACAAATTACAGAATACATCCGAGGAGTAAGAAGTCGAAAAGTAATTAAAAGAACTGAAGAAATAATTCTGAACACTCCAAGACACTCACAACATGATCCAGAGAACAACACAGCTCAACACTGCCTGGACACATTAAAACAAAAACTCTCCGTTTATTCAGGTCGCCTAAGGAGATACAAAGTTAGTAACAACCGTAAATGCGACAATATACTTTTTGAGAATGCAGAGAAGGCTTTCTATAGAAAACTTAATTCCACCGTAGAAAATGTAAATAAATCTTACCCAAGCCAAGAAGAAATTCATGAGTTTTGGGGAAACCAACTTTCGACGCCAGCTACTCATAACAACAATGCTGGATGCATTGAACAAACGACGAACAACTGTCAACACTACAGTAATATTCCTTATGAACCTTTCACCACTGAAGAAGTCTCGAACATTATCAAAGAGCTTCATAACTGGAAATCCCCTGGACCAGACGGAGTTCAAAACTTCTGGCTAAAGAAGTTTTGGATTGTTAATGAGCTTTTAACAGCATTTATTAATAATTATATTTCTAATTCACAGGAAATACCATCATTTCTTACTCAGGGAACCACTTATCTAATACCGAAGGATCAAAGTAACACCCAAGATCCAGCAAAGTACCGCCCAATTACTTGTCTTCCAACGTTGTACAAATTGGTCACATCCTGTGTGGCCCGGCGTATCTACCAACATTGTGCTCTGAACAATATCATAGAGCCTCAACAGAAAGGATGCGCTAAGGGGTCCATGGGCTGCAAGGAACAACTTATTATCGACTCAGTCATTTCTAACCAGGCATACAACAAAAAAAGAAACCTTTTTACTGCCTTCATTGACTACAAGAAGGCTTTTGATTCAGTGCCGCATGAATAGCTTATAGATATATTGAAAATATATAAAGTCGATGATAATCTCGTGACCTTTTTGAAGCATATAATGGCAGAGTGGAAGACTAAAATTCACCTTCAAATACCGGGTGAAATTAATATCGAAACTGAAGATATCCTATTAACCGGGGGGCTTTTCCAGGGGGACTCGTTAAGTCCACTTTGGTTTTGCCTAGCAATGAACCCACTATCTCAGCTGCTGATCTCTACTGACTCAGGTTTTAGCATCAAAAATAACAACACCGTTGTAGCGAAGCTTAATCATCTGTTGTATATGGATGATTTAAAATTAATGGCTTCCACTCGAAACCACCTAGATGAGATGCTAAAAACTGTAGAAAATTTCTCAAATGATATCAGTATGAATTTTGGACTAGACAAGTGCCGTATACTAAATATAGTCAGAGGAAAGGTTCAGCCCGGAGGTTTCGATATGCAAGATGGCCAAAACATCGAGGCAAATGGGTGAAAATGATATGTACAAATATCTCGGAGTAAAACAAGCGCGGAAAATTGACCATAAACAAATGAAAACCGAACTAACTTCGGAGTTCGTGCGAAGAGTAAGACAACTAAATCGGTCATATCTTAACAGTAAAAATTTGTTTAAGGCATTAAATACGTACGCCTGTTCCGCGCTGAGCTACTCAATTGGTATTATAAAGTGGTCAAAAACGGATATAGAGGGTCTTCGGCGCAAAGTAAGAACACTTCTCACAAAGGCGCAAAAACATCATCCACGTAGTGCAGTAGAGAGAACAACATTACCGCGGTATCAAGGGGGAAGAGGACTTATGGATATAGGTGAGCAATTGGATAAACAAATTGCTAATTTAAGAACTTATTTTCAGGTACAGGCTAGACATCTACTTTACATCGAGCAATTCGCGCAGTAGATGATACGACGCCGCTTAAACTGAGGGAACAAGAAATGCGCATAAACCACCTGACTAAGCAAGACAAAATGCGCTCCTGGATGAGTAAACCTCTGCATAGGCGACATCTTAATGAGATCAGCCAAGAATATGTCGACAATACAGCGTCGAACTATTGGTTGACATCATGAAAGATGTTTCCCGAGACTGAGGGTTTCCTACTTGCCATTCAGGATCAGGTTATTCCAACTAAAAATTACCTGAAATATATTGTTTAAAGATCCTCAAGTCCAAAATGACAAATGCCGATATGGATGCCAAGCCCAAGAAACTATCCAACATCTTACCGGTGGCTGCCAGGCATTTGTCGGTACTAATTATAAAGACCGTCATGACTCAGTAGGAAAGATTATCCACCAAGAACTAGCTGACAAACTGGGACTTCTCCAAACCGACCATCTTCCTTATTATCAATACGTCCCTGATAGAATGCTTGAAAATGACAACTACAAGCTATACTGGGACCGCACTGTGCTTACAGACCAACCAGTGGCCCATAATAGACCCGATCTCATACTAGTTAATAAAATTACTAAGCAAACAACACTTATTGATGTGGCGATACCCAACACCAATAATTTACGTGTTAAATACAACGAAAAGATCGCCAAGTACAGAGATCTAGAAATACAAATCAGGAGACAATGGAGAATGGAAAGTACCCAGACGATACCTATTATTCTTTCTACCACTGGAGTCATCCCGAAGAGCCTCCTAGAAAACATAAAAAAGCTGGGTCTAAATGAACATCTATATAAGATTATGCAGAAAGCTGTGTTACTTTCGACGTCCAGATGCGTACGAAAATTTTTAAGAGAAACACCGACATACCAAGTCACCTAGGACTCGATAACATGGAAAGAGTCCCACCAGAGCTCAATCCTTTTGATACCGTAGGTATCTGGGATGAGTGAATTTTCCCCTTAGAGGGAGTGTGAGCCGTATGGCTAAATCTGGATAATAATAATAATAATAATAATAATAATAATAACCTGTGGGAGTTTTTGTCAGTTCTTCTATCAGGCGCGGCCCCCTGCGAATGGGGGATGCTCTCTGGGTATTCTTAAAACCGATACCCAGAGGGTAGCAGGGATGCCTGCCGTGGAACAAAAACTGACACCTGGCAGTAGGTATAAAATGCACACCCATGAAAATGGAGATTAATGATTTATGTTTATGGTCGCTTCCTGGGGATCGCCAGGGCACGTCTGGAGCCGGCGCTGGACGTGACAGCATGCGGGACGTCGGTGGCAGGGTGTTGAGGAGGCGGGCCCCTGTCAGACAATCAGCTACAGCCCAACAACAAGAAGAACCACAAATGAGCCAAACAACAACAAGAGCTCCACCCGCTGAAGGTGCTGCGCTGGAACATCAGCCGGCGCTCACTCAAGCGGGACGACCGAGGCAGCGCATGAAATGGACTGTGTCCATAAACGAAAATATTTTGCGCTTTTATTATAAGGTGACAAACCTCGGTCAAGAAACGATCGGCTATCGACAACAACTGTATGCCGAATTTTGCAGGGAATACCCAGAAATTCAAGTATCTGAACAAAGAGTAGCAGACCAATACCGGGTAATTTTAAGAAACAATCTTATCCCAGAGACTAGACGCGACATTATCAGAAGCGAAATTGAACAGGAGATCCATAACCAAGAGCAAGTTGCAGACCAAGTCCCTAATGAAGTCCCCAACGAGCAGATTCCTGAGCTTCTCGTACAAGAAACTCAACCTAATAATACACAGCAGGACAATAACGAGTTGCACGATAGTCTGGTAAACGAGATGGCACGCGCTGTACAAGAGTTTAGTGGAAACAAACCCACTTAGCAGACCACCGCTACCAAAATAAACTCTTCTAAGAAACTAGGAGCGCTGTTACAAATTGTGAATACTGAAGTCCTACCCAATTATATCACAGAGGCCCACACATTAGAATATTTGCATATGCTGATTTACTGTGCAGCAACAGCAATTGCTAATGTTATGGGCATTAAGATCAGAACACGACGGGGTACCAACATCGGAAGGACTGGTAACAGAATAGCACCCTGGGAAAAACGACTGCTGGGGAAGATTGAATTACTGCGTAGGGACATTGGACAAATAACAGAATACATAAGAGGAGTAAGAAGTAGAAAAATCATCAAAAGAGCTGAAGAAATATTGTTTAAACACTCTAAGACACTCACGACATGATCCAGAAAACAACACACCTCAACAATGCCTGGACACATTAAAACAAAAACTATCTGTTTACTCAGGCCGCCTGAGGAGGTACAAGGTTAGTAACCACCGGAAATGCGACAACATACTTTTTGAGCAAGCAGAGAAGGCTTTCTATAGGAAACTTAATTCCACTGTAGAAAATGCAAATAATAAATCCTACCCAAGCCAAGAAGAAATTCATGAGTTTTGGGGAAACCAACTTTCGACGCCAGCTACTCATAATAACAATGCTGGATGGATTGAACAAACGACGAACAACTGTCAACACTACAGTAATATTCCTTATGAACCTTTCACCACTGAAGAAGTCTCGAACATTATCAAAAGAGCTTCATAACTGGACATCTCCTGGACCAGACGGAGTTCAAAACTTCTGGCTAAAGAAGTTTTGGAGTGTTCATGAGCTTTTAACAGTATTTATTAATAATATTATTTCTAATTCACAGGAAATACCATCATTTCTTACTCAGGGAACCACTTATCTAATACCGAAGGATCAAAGTAATACCCAAGATCCAGCAAAGTACCGCCCAATTACTTGTCTTCCAACTTTGTACAAATTGGTCACATCCTGTGTGGCCCGGCGTATCTACCAACATTGTGCTCTGAACAATATCATAGAGCCTCATCAGAAAGGATGCGCTAAGGGCTCCATGGGCTGCAAAGAACAACTTATTATCGACTCAGTCATTTCTAACCAGGCATACACCAAAAAAAGAAACCTGTTTACTGCCTTCATTGACTACAAGAAGGCTTTTGATTCAGTGCCGCATGAATGGCTGGTAGATATATTAAGAATATATAAAGTCGATGATAATCTCGTGACCTTTTTGAAGAATATAATGGCAGAGTGGAAGACTAAAATTCACCTTCAAATACCGGGTGAAATTAATATCGAAACTGAAAATATCCCTATTAACCGGGGGCTTTTCCAGGGGGGACTCGTTGAGTCCACTTTGGTTCTGCCTAGCAATGAACCCACTATCTCAGCTGCTGAACTCTACTGACTCAGGTTTTAGCATCAAAAATAACAACACTGTTGTAGCGAAGCTTAATCATCTGTTGTATATGGATGATTTAAAATTAATGGCTTCCACTCGAAACCACCTAGATGAGATGCTAAAAACTGTAGAAAATTTCTCAAATGATATCAGTATGAATTTTGGACTAGACAAGTGCCGTATACTAAATATAGTCAGAGGAAAGATTCAGCCCGCAGGTTTCGATATGCAAGATGGCCAAAACATCGAGGCAATGGGTGAAAATGATATGTACAAATATCTCGGAGTAAAACAAGCGCGGAAAATTGACCATAAACAAATGAAAACTGAACTAACTTCGGAGTTCGTACGAAGAGTAAGACAACTAAATCGGTCATATCTTAATAGTAAAAATTTGTTTAAGGCATTAAATACGTACGCCTGTTCCGCGCTGAGCTACTCATTTGGTATTATAAAGTGGTCAAAAACGGATATAGAGGGTCTTCAGCGGAAAGTAAGAACACTTCTCACAAAGGCGCAAAAACATCACCCACGCAGTGCAGTAGAGAGAACAACATTACCGCGGTATCAAGGGGAAGAGGACTTATGGATATAGGTGAGCAATTGGATAAACAAATTGCTAATTTAAGAACTTATTTTCAGGTACAGGCTGAGACATCTACTTTACATCGAGCAATTTGCGCAGTAGATGATACGACGCCGCTTAAATCTGAGGGAACAAGAAATGCGCATAAACCACCTGACTAAACAAGACAAAATGCGCACCTGGATGAGTAAACCTCTGCATGGGCGACATCTCAATGAGATCAGCCAAGAATATGTCGACAATACAGCGTCGAACTATTGGTTGACATCAGGAAAGATGTTTCCCGAGACTGAGGGTTTCCTACTTGCCATTCAGGATCAGGTTATTCCAACTAAAAATTACCTGAAATATATTGTTAAAGATCCCCAAGTCCAAAATGACAAATGCCGATATGGATGCCAAGCCCAAGAAACCATCCAACATCTTACCGGTGGCTGCCAGGCATTTGTCGGTACTGATTATAAAGAACGCCATGACTCAGTAGGAAAGATTATCCACCAAGAACTAGCTGACAAACTGGGACTTCTCCAAACCCGACCATCTTCCTTATTATCAATACGTCCCTGATAGAATGCTTGAAAATGACAACTACAAGCTATACTGGGACCGCACTGTGCTTACAGACCAACCAGTGGCCCATAATAGACCCGATCTCATACTAGTTAATAAAATTACTAGGCAAACAACACTTATTGATGAGACGATACCCAACACCAATAATTTACGTGTTAAATACAACGAAAAGATCGCCAAGTACAGAGATCTAGAAATACAAATCAGGAGACAATGGAGAATGGAAAGTACCCAGACGATACCCATTATTCTTTCTACCACTGGAGTCATCCCGAAGAGCCTCCTAGAAAACATAAAAAAAGCTGGGTCTAAACGAACATCTATATAAGATTATGCAGAAAGCTGTGTTACTTTCGACGTCCAGATGCGTACGAAAATTTTTGGGAGATACACCGACATACCAAGTCACCTAGGACTCGATAACATGGAAAGAGTCCCACCAGAGCTCAATCCTTTTGATACCGTAGGTATCTGGGATGAGTGAATTTTCCCCTTAGAGGGAGTGTGAGCCGTATGGCTAAATCTGGATAATAATAATAAATTAAAGAAATTAAAGAATTAAATAATAAATAAAAGAAAATTTTTGGGAGATACTCCAGCATACCAAGTCACCTAGGGCTCGATAACACGGATAGAGTCCCACCAGAGCTCAATCCTTTTGATACCGTAGGTATCTGGTATGAGTGAATTTTCCCCTTATAGGGAGTGAGAGCCGTATGGCTAAATCTGGAATAATAATAATAATAGCTTTATTACCCAACAGTTTCCCATTTCTAGGGTAAAAATTTTTAAGATACATTTGTAATTAATAGGTATACAATCAGTAGGTGTTAAAAAAATATCAAGTACAAAAATAAGTACAGAAAATAAGTAGGTGAAAAACAAAATAAATAGTAAGAACAATATAATTAAACAAATCACTATGTAAATTAGAAACAAAAAGAAATACAAAGTAAAAGAAAAAAAAAATTAACAATCTAAGGTACTCAGTGCGGTATCAAACAGAAAATTAATTGAGCAAGAGAAAATATCACAATGGTTGCATATCTTGTTATAATTATCGCACATAATATAAATTGGTGACTTCAGTAATATCTCGCACGTGGACAAGTAAACGTGGAATGAGAGTAGAGTGGTCCCACGAGAGGCTCGTCTCGGATACTAGGAGTGTAGACCGGTGACCGCAACGCCAAAGCGTCCTGCGTGCGTTTCTACAAACCAAACACCTCGAACGACGGCTTTCTACCTCTTTATTCCTTTCCATTGGTCGCCTTTTACGACAGGCAGGGATACTTGCCCCGGCTGTATTCTAATCTCCGCGAGCCGGACAGAGAAAACTGGGATCAGTGGTACTACCAAATATAGAGGAATTCGAAATAAAAATATCTTTAAAATCGCGCACATTCCTAATACATTCTAATTTGTATTTTGGCCCGCACAATCATCAGCAACCAGTCGTACTACATTAATTTCTGCAAGATCTTCACAGAGCTCTTTAAAAACCACAGAGGCAAACTTGGTTGGAAGATTTTTGCATCACTTTTACACTATGTATAAATTAAGACAGTGTCTGGTTTCAGTAAAGTTGATGAATTACTATAAATGACAGCAAGAATCTAGCACTACAGCTGTCGACTGTAATATGCCATTTGGTCAGGTACTTTTACAAGTGGCAAATATCATTAAAAAACACATTACCTTTTAGGGCAGCAGCAGGACAAGTAACTTTTTTTCCAATTACTTTTCACTATTTTATGAATTTGTATAATTTTTTATGTGACGCCTCTAAAGTAAGGTACTCAAACAAAATTCCATTTAAATGGTTCAAATACAAAAAAGTTATTTAAGGACTTAAGTTTCGTAAAATTTTCAATTGCATTACATTATTTTACATATCCTACTGTTGCTCTAATACGATGATTTATAGTAGATGTTTGTTAGTAGACAAGTTTTTAATAAATTAAATGCCTTCAGGCAAATTTTCTGCTTGAATCATATTCCAGACAGTCAATTCGAGAATTGAATTTCGGTCTTCTGTAATAATTGAAAGAAAGAAAAACGTCAAGCCATATTAAGACGAGGTAAAATGCGGAATAATGAAATATCCTCAAAAAATAATTAACGCCGTTATTAGATTGCAGCGTTCACGCTGCTTTCAAGGAATTGCCGTTGAAAAGATGTCATTTTCAATTAAACCAAGGATTTGAAAAGCATAACAATATTTAAAGACGACCATTGTTTAGCATCTCATTAACAAGATATTCAAAATGAACAACCAACATAATAGTTTCGTTGCAATAGGATAATAATGAAATGAAATAAAGCGTGAAATTGTTAAAAAAAGTTTTTTAAATAATTATTCAAGGAATTAAATTTTAATTTAATTTTGTTTTATGTTTAATACAAAGAAAGGCTTAAAATAAAATTAAAAAACTATACTTCGGTCCACGACTTGTTTTTTAGGTAATTGAATATTTAAACTCAATTAGGGAGGCAAGACTAACGATAAATATTGAGGGTCAAAAACTATAGTCCATTCGTCATAGAGTTCACCTCTAAAAAGCATACGAACAAGCTGAATTTTGGAGAGAATATTAATTTTGGGACCGCAAAAAAGATGCAAAAAAGTTTACCACTTTTACCCCTGTGCTTCCTTCAAAAACCCTCCTCGCAGGGGTGTAAGAACGCAAAAAATCGACTTACCAAGAATCTGTATACCGTAGAAAAAAATGTTTTGATTAAAAAATGTAGCTGAGATAATTTTCAACAAAAATGTTTATAAACATTTTTTGTGTAGAATGAACCGCTCTCTTAGAAACAACGCTTGAAGTGATGGTCGATTTTGCATGTCAGTTACGCGCGCGAAACCAATGTTCAATAATATTTGTATCAGCTTGACGGTAAAAAATTCGATATCTTTTGATCCAAAAGTCCTATCGACAAAGATCAAGATGCGTTTTAAAGGTAAAGAGTGCAGCTTTTGTATGCAGTTTTTATATTTTACGGTGTTAAATAAATTAACGTATCGCGATTTTTGTCATTTTTTACGAATCCCATGAGATCAATAAATTGATTACATTATTTACCAGTTGTAGTAAAATTTTCCATTTTGAGAGAACAATCTTTAATACCTATGGCATGAGATTGTAATTTTAAGTTGTGGTAACAGATATAAGGCATTTGAAATATGAATAAAAAACCGTAGCAATAAATGTTTTACATTACAAACGATCACAGATCACGCTAAATGTATTTAAGAAGACGGTTTTGGGTACAGTTTATTGCAGAAGTTTTATCCTTTTAAAAAACGTACTAGTGTTGTTGAAAAAAATAGTTTTAAATGTTTTAGATCGTTTGTTGTGTAAAAGTTTAAATCCAGCGATTTTTAAGCATATTTCAAATGCCTCACATTTATTGCCAAAACTCAAAACTTAAATTTCATGCTAAAGGTTTTAAAGGTTAGGTACTAATTATCGAAACTTTATAGTAGCCAATCAAAGAAAGGACAGAGATTGTATTGATCTCGTGAAAATCATAAAAAATGGCAAAAATCGCGCCACATTTATTTATTTAACACTTGTATACAATTTGAGTATATTTGCGGTAAAATACAAAAACTGCATTACGAAAACTGAACTACTTATCTTTAAAACGCATCTTGATTTTTGTCGATAGGTCACTTCAATCAAAAGATATCGAATTTTTACCGCCGAGCTGATTACAAATTTTATTGATTAGTTCGCGCGCGTAACTGACATGCAAAATCAACGGTCGCTTCAAACGTTGTTTCTAAGAGAACGGTTTATTCTACACAAAAAATGCCTATGAATAATTTTGTTTAACATTATCTCAGCTAAGTTCTTTTATCTGAAACATTTTTTCTACGGTATACAGATTCTTGACAGAATAAGCCGCAACAAAAGGGTATTAAGCGAAAAAGTTATAGAACTGAAACGAGAAGCTGCTACGTTTGGTCTATATATAAATGAAAGCAAAACAAAATATATGGAGTGCACAAAATCGAATGAACATGAGAATCTGAAGGTAGACAACCATACCTACAAATATGCCTCCACTTTTCCCTACCTAGGCTCAATAATAAATGACAACAACAACATCAGTCAAGAAATACAAGCACGGATTCTTAGCGGTAATTAGTGCTTTTATGCATACAAAGACTTAATGAAAAGTAAGTTACTGAATCGTGAGTCTAAGCTGAGAATCTACAAAACAGTAATTAGACCAGTGGTCACATATGGATGTGAAACGTGGACCCTCTCAACCACTGACGAAAATCAACTGAGAATATTTGAGCGCAAAATACTAAGGAAGATATTTGGACCAACCCAATGCAGCGATAGTTCGTAGAGAATTAAAATGAACCACGAGCTAGATGAACTAATGCAGAGCGCAGATATTGTCAGATTTGTAAAATCACAAAGACTAAACTGGCTTGGTCACCTAGAAAGAATGCCAGATAATCGAGCTGTAAAAGTAGTCCAGAGATGGAAGCCCCAAGGAAACAGAACAAGAGGAAGGCCCCGTAAAAGATGGATAGACGACGTAGAGAGGGATCTTAAAACCATGAACATCAGGCAGTGGCGAAGGAAAGTATTCGACAGGGCAGAATGGAAGAACATTGTTAAGCAGGCCAAGACTCACAAAGGGTTGTAGCGCCATTAGAAGAAGAAGAAGAAGACAGATTCTTGGGAAATCGATTGTTTTTTGTTTTTACCCCCCTACGGGGGATATTTTTGCGTATTTTTTGGGGTCATAAAATTAATATTCTCGGCAAAATTCAGCTTGTTTGTATAATTTTTAGAGGTTCAGTGGCATTTTCATCTCTGACGACTGCATGCATTCTGCTGAGCTATATATAGTAAATCTACAGTAGTTATACCTACATAAGGGAAGTAAATAAACATAGTGAGCTTGTCTTTACACCTACTTCACACTATCAACCCAGAGATTATAATTAGAGTTAATATCATGACGAAAACCTGGCCCTAAGCGCCCACGTCCTGGAATGTAATGGACTAGTGATGCATAATATAGAGTACTCCTATTTAAATGTCGACCTCACCTAGTTTTATGATTATCTAGATCATGGTCATCTGGTACATCCTGTCAGATACTTAACAAGGCTAACACGTCCGCATGTTTGCCGGAATAAGCAATCACGACTTCCAGTGAATGAGGTAGGTTGTGAGACTCCGTTTGATCTGTTTTTCTAAGATTGAGAAATTTTTCTTGAAAACAGAAGAACCAAAAATGTGGTCAACCGTATCAAAATGCAGAAGTGAACGAAAAACTACTGCATTAAAGGTCTCTCATGACATATCTCATTAAATTTTAATCGCTAGAATTAGTTAAGTAAGATACACTATTGATTATGGTAGTTGGAGACCAAAATCTGACAGAGGAGAATAACCATCAGAATCACAGGTGCATGTCATCGTTAACATGCAAAACTCTTAATATATATACTCAATTACAATAAATACAATTACAATTAAAATCAAATACTCAATCTATTCAGATAAAAATAGCTACCTCGAATGTAAGAAGTATGGATTAGTCTGAAAAACTGTATACCGTTATCAAAGAGAAAGAAAGTCCAAATATAGATATACTTGGTGTTAGTGATGTACAATGGTTAAAAATTATCAAGAAAGGGAGATATATCAAAAAATTATCACAATGTGTATTGCACTGGTGAATACAAAAACTGATCGTCGATACGAAGTAGCGTTCATCATAAGCCACACAATTAAAAAATTATTGCTAGGTGTGGTTCAAAACTGAGACAGAATAATATTACTAAAAATTCAAGCACAAAACTTAATTAACATTAATATGATTCGAGTCTTTGCTCTCGCAAATGACAAGATCGAAGATTATATTCAGAATTGCCCTGAAGTTAAAAACGTCTAGAGACAATACGTACATTTTAGGAGATTTTAATGCAAAAAATGAAGCAGCTATAGGTGAAAATATAGTAGAAGAGTTCGGATTAGAAACCAGAAATGAGAGAGGAAAAAAATGCCAATAAATTTTTGTCAAGAAAAAAATATTTTAATTACCAATACTTGGTTTCAGCTTCCGAAGAGAAGACTATATACATGAACTTTACATACAATAAACCACATTGTCAGAAATTAGAGTGATTTCATATTCATACTACAAGACTGTATTAAATCAGTTAAAACTTATCCTGGGAGCAGATGTTACCTCATACCACAATCCGCTGGTTACTGTCAAATACCAAAAACACTAACTGACAACAAACAAATTATGGATGTAAATGAAAAGCGGAATAATATAAGAGATACATAAAATATTGAAAACAAGAAAGTTTGACAAAACACAGGTCAGAGGCTAAATAACAATGGGTGACAAAAGAAATACTACTACAAATGAAAGAAAGAAGGAAACATAAAAGAAGAGATGTGCGCAAGTATAAAGAGATACGATGAATAATTAAGAAACAAGAAAAAGACCTAAGGAAATATGTTTGATAACACAAAAAAAGATATGAGAAATATGCACAAAAAATTAGAGAAGTGGCCAAAATCAGTCTAACAAGAAGTCAAAAATAACACTTAAGAAAATAAGTATTGCTAATAGATTCACCAACGAAATTAATAATATGGGAGGAGTACGTTAAAGAACTTTTCCAAGATAAAGAGGTGAAATGCAGGAGATACAAAAATTGAATCCTTTAGAGATACATAAGATCAAGATAGATAAAACTAAATATGCTATCAAAAGCTCTAAAGATAATAAGGCAGCTAGATTAGACGAAATACCTGTAGAACTGTTGAAACTAGTGGAAGAGAAAAACATGGAAGTATTGGCAGATTTGTTCAACACGGTGTACGATACGGAAATAATATAGCAAGGTTGACTAAAGTCTGCCTTTATAACAATCCCTAAAAAACAAGCAGCAAAAGAGTGCTCTGACTATCGAACACTGAGCCTTATGAGTCCTACTTTAAAAGAACTGCTTAAAGCAATACATAATAGAATCTATAAAAAATTAGAGGGGATTAGTAAGATGCAGTTCAGATTCCGAAATAGAATGGGCACTCGAGAAGGACCATTTGCCATCAACATACTGATTTAGCGATGTCGTGATGTAAATTTTAACATATACTTATACTTTGTTGACTACGAAAAAGCTTTTAATAAAGTAAAACATGAAAAACGATATCAATACTTATACGCGCTATCTCAGAGTAGAGTAAAATCATAAAGATAATCTAAACAATATATATTATCGGAAACAAAGTGCCATATTTTAAATCAATGGGAGACAGTTAAAAGAAATTAACATCTGTAAAACAATTAAACATGGCTGCTTTTTATAGCCACATTGGTTCAACCTATATTCTTAAGAAAATTTCAAAAACAGGTTCAAAAACTTAAGTATAAGTAGCGCTGAGAGTAAAATATTTATAAACACTAAAAAAAAGACAATAAATGGTAAAGTAATAAAATAATTAAAAATATATCAGTAACTGTTAACTTTAATCATGAAACCAATAATATTATTTAAAAAAAAACAGGCACATAGAAATTGCCAGATCAGTATTTATACGAATATACTCCCAGCGTGTACCAATCTTAATTTTGAAGTCATACTACGTACCATTCGATGTTAATGAAACAATTAATCAAATTGACATATTACAGTACTGGAGAGAGTTGTTAAAGAAACAGAACTAATTACCAATATACAAATAAAAAAAATGGAATACCCAGGCCACATGATGAAAAGACCAAAATTTAAAATTCTGAGACTCCTAATATAGCAGAAGATTTAAGAAAGAAGCAGAATTTTTGGCTGAAGAATTTACGTGATTGGTATTAATACAAAAAGTTTGATTTGTTTAGACAATTTCAATAATAAAATAGCCATTATTATTTCCAACCCTCGTCGGGAGACGGCTTTCTAGTAACAAGAAGAAACATTCGCTCCAAATACCAGGTACACTCTGGTTTTATTTAGTTTTGATCTGGTACAGGAACACTGGTATGGTAAAGATTACTTTGTGCCTTATTTGTGGAATCTGTAGGATTTACCTTTTACATCTGTATTGACCATATCAATCCACATACCCATACGCATAGCTGCTGTTTGATTTGTATGTTTCACTTTTGGGTGATTTCTCTTGGCTTGGATTGTTTAGCACCATAAAAATTCTACTGCCGATATTAAAATCTGGGGTCAACCGTCGTACAATCAGTCTTTGCGTTGATTGCTTAAAAGAAATGGTCCAGTAGTTTTCCCTTGATTTTTCCACCGCTTTACAAATGCCGGTTTTATTGTAATCACGAATGCGCTGCTTATTTTCTATTGCATTGTTGCATTTAATATCTGCCTGTGTTTGGTTGTACTAATCTAGCTACTGATTTCCATTGCTAGATTTTTGGTTCATCCCGATTATTTCATTTCTTTGGTACCACATATTTCAAGAAAGCATTCCACTATCCGCCTCCCCAGAAGAGGAGCCCGAATACGAGGAAAATCTTAAAAAAAATAACACGCTTTTGCAATTTTTAAATTATAACTCCTGATTCCATATTTGATTTAATATCGCCCATTTGATTTTCCTGCAAATATTTTGCTCTTGGGCCTTAATGCAGATTTTTCTTTATTTTAATAACTGTACAAAAAGGGTGTAGATATGTGAAATTATGAATATAATTTCAGTGTATGAGAGCTGGTTCAAAATAAATTAGGATAAGTACTGAAGGCTTATATAAATAATAGCAAATCAAGTTTATAAAAAGTCTTACCAATACTCCTTCTGAACACACACTCGCGGTATTTATAGGATTTCCCTTGCGGTTGTTCTTTGTATGGGGCAGCTGTATTTACTGGTTTCTCAACACGTGTCTCGTGGTACGAACACTAACATCACGAGATAGAGCACATTTGCGTGTATAGTATCTACGATTCAAAAGAGGATTCGCTGTTTCTTCGCGTAACTATCAGAAAGAGAGAGAGAGAGAGAGAGAGACTGTTTATTGCTAGCGGCAGTCAACAGTAGAGAGAATACGTCTGTTGCTACCGATAGTCAATAGCAAAGAGAGAATCTTTTTCATTTGCTATCCTACAACTGTCTGTATTTCTAATGGAGTGGGGTTGAAGTGAGAGTAGAAAGTATTACTAAGGGTTGGACTAGGATAGTAATTTTAAAGTTGAGGTAAAATATGATGGGAATTAATACAGCGAAAAATAAAATAGTTTTTCGCATTTGAAAAATTGAACAATAACAACATAACTTAAACTTAAAATTTTTTATTAAACACTGAAAATTTTGTTTTCAAAACTTCCACAAAATTTATTATAATGTCTTATCACCACAGCTGCCTCGGCAGAGTGCCTTTCTCACGTGATCTATTTTTGATATCGTCGGCTAAGAGTGTTAACCTGCTAACTCCGTTTTTTATCTAAAATGACATTTTAGCGGATTCTGAATCTTTATACCTTCATACATGATCTCACAAACCCTCTAACTCCAATATAGTTTAGAAATAACAAAATTTTAAGTGCACGTTATCCTGCTTTCTCCATAGTGATATTTTTCATAGCGCAACACTGCCATCTCCAGTATAACTAATGCAGGCAACAAGTGACCACGTGCTTGTGAGTTGCAAATCGTAGTTTTTCAAAGAAATATAAAGGTAAATTTGTGTTCTTCGTATTTTTGATAGAGAGGTAAGTGTATTTCATTTTTTAGTTAACATATTATAATAAGAAAAATAATTATATTCATGCTAAAAACTGCTAAAATCGAACAAGATGGAGTTAGCAGCAATTCGTTTATTTTACTTATCTACCTATGTTACAATCTAAGTACATAGCAGATTTTCTTAATGTGATTGTTGTTAGAAGTAATTCCATTAGTTCAAAGTTATTTTAAAATTTCTAGAAATTAGTGTTAAACTTTCTAATTTGTCACCAATCCCATTCCTGTTTTACGACTAAATGGGTTTTTACGAGGAAACTATGACGTATAAGTGGTTTTATCAGAAATATGGCTGTACCGTTTCATGTGTCCAAATTCCTAAGAAGAAATATTTTGGGGGCAATCTATTTTTTTATTTTCTCGGCCAGGCGAGGGAAACGTGGTAGTTGAAAGGGGTTGATATCGTTAAAACATGATATTTAATAATGTAATAAATCCAAAGAGAATAATATAAAAATATTAAAGTACAAAAATATTAAAAACTGTTTTTTTAGAATTTGTAAAAATCATTGTTCTAATTCTATTGCAGATGTCTAGAGCAAGTAAAATCCTTAAGTTAGCTGATGAGATAAATGGTATTGCTCAAACTAGTGGAAAAGAATATATTGTTAAAAATGTTGGAAGTGACAATGAGACACCTAGTACAGAAAACGTAAGTTATAATGATACAGAACTGACTGAACTTCTCAATTATTATGACCGAAATATTGTAGTCGCATTGGAAAAACCAAATAACAATGATCTAGACTTTACTCGAGATATACCAGAAGATATTTTCTCAGATGAACGCATGGACCTTAACGAAAATCCCGAAAATTTTTCAGCAACTGGTGATGTTTCACATATTGAATATCAGTGGAATGAAGATGCCATATCAGATGACAGTGATTTCATTAAGCCTTTAGTACCATACTCTGACCATTCGGATTCTGACAGCTATGATGTTTCAGAAAAAAGCAAAAAACGTAAAATGAGGTTTCAGGTTAATAAAAAGACCTGGTATTCTGAAAAAAATAAAAGTCGTCGGGAAATGGTTAAGAGCTATTTTGGAAGACAGAAAATAAATGGAAAGTGGAACTATGATATGGAGAAAACACCCCGAGAATTAAAAGAAAGATGTTGTTGCAAGACCAAAGAAAATGGATTACTTAAGTGTAATAAAATTTCTGAGGAAGAGAGAAATGTAATATTTAAGTATTTCTGGAATTTAAGCTGGGGAGAAAAAAAAGTATTTGTAGATAATACTGTAAAATCGACTGCTATAAATAGACCGAGAGATAGAAAAGACCCAGAAAAATCTAAACGTAAACAATCGTTAATGTATTATCTTCGAAGCAACGACACAGATATTAGAGTATGCCGCAAAATGTATGTAAATACGACAGGTATTGGCAGATGGACATTATTAAATTGGAAAAATAACTTTTCATTACCATTGGAATCCAGTGATTATGCATCTAAGCAAAAGCCCAACGTTTATAGACAAAACAGAAGTCGTAAAAATCCATTTGAAAGCGAACATACGGCATTAACAGATTTTTTTAATTCTCTACCGTGTATGGAGTCACATTATTGTAGATCTTCTACGAGCAAAAAGTATCTTTTACCAGAGTGGTCTTCAAAACAAGAACTATATAAACTTTACGTTAACGATTGGTGTCGTGCAAAGAATATAGCTCCATTATCTATGTTTACGTTCAATAACGTGTTTAATACACAAAATCTGTCTCTTTTCCGGCCTAAAAAGGATGAGTGTGGGCTATGTGCTGCTTACAAGAATAACCATGTTTCTGAAACTGAGTACAACTTACATATTATTAAAAAAAAAGAGGCAAGGATTGAAAAACACAATGATTTCAATAATAAACGTCATGTATATGCAATGGACCTTCAAGCAGTCCTGCTGGCGCCAAAATCTAATATAAGTAGTTTATATTATAAGACCAAATTATGTGTGTACAACCTCTGTTTTTTTAATCTACAAACAAAAGATGGCTACTGTTATATATGGAATGAGAGTGAGGGAGGATTATCTGCCGAAGAATTTGCCTCCTGCTTTCATCATTTTATGGAAAACTATGCAATACCACTTATAAATCCAAGCGAGCAAAATCCAGAAATCATTATGTATAGCGATGGTTGTACCATTGTTTAAATAGGACTAGTTAGACAATCCTTATGGAACAAACGTTTGATTTTTATTCTGCCGTCATATGGCGGCCTCTAGTCATAAATTTAAAAAACTATTAACAGAAACTTAATTCTCAGCAGGATTCTATTCGAGTATATTTTTACCTGTCTGGTAACTTATGCAAACCTGTACATGGGTGCCAGATTGTGAAGAAAATATAAGATTTTAATAAAATGCTTATTATTAAAAGTGAAACTGGAACAAACCATGAAGTGGAAATATCCAGGAGTGGCTAGTATACCTGTTGAATACAAAGCACGTGGTGTTCGTGTGTATTAAGGTATAAAAAAATGCTTATTACAAGCTTAAATTTTTATTTTAAGAAGATCTTTTCGGAATTAAATCATTCCATCATCAGTTAACTAAAAGAGAGAGTAAAAATACCAATATTAAAAAACACAAGTTAAAATTTAAATATATAGAAATAACACGTTGGTTTTTTACTACTTACATAAAAAGTTGTTAAAAAACATTGTATGGCCACTTAAAAAAACTTTCGAAGGACATCCGTATTAAAATATAATCCTCATGGTTTTATCAAGGTAAATGCAATAGACTTAACTTATTGATTATTAAAACTGAAGATGGGGGCATCTTACATGACCCCCTGTAGCTGGTGAAGTTTTTTCGACTTACATTACCTCTGATCTGTTCTGGAGTCTTGGGCTAACTGATATAAAGATGGTATGAAAAATCAGTTAGTACCCATCGATGTCAAGTGGAATGATGTAGTAGGAGCAAAAGTCATTGTGCTTAAGTTTGTGAATAGGCAGTTTTTAGTGAAGTATTGTGTTTTGTGTGTAGTAAAATCAATAGCAATTTTTGGTATTTTAAAAAGGTGGTAGAATGTAAAACAATGAGTGACTGCGATGTAAAATAAATTTGGTATACCAGGGTAAGGCAAAATTTAAGTTAGGTAGTTGAAATTAATAAATCATTTGGAAGCGGTAAAGAGAATGTTATTACCTAATTGTTTCCTTGTATGAAGTAGATATAAATAAAAGTTGGTTTGAAATTTGTGGAAGATGAATCGAGGAAAAAGAAATAAAAGAAAGAGAAAGAAAATGAAGTAGGAGATGAATGTAAAGATGTAAGCTGGGGATACTGAAACTGATTGTGATAAGAGATTGATAGATGTGGTGTGAGTATTTATAAGAAAATCTGTGTGATTAGTCAGATGGTAGTTATTGGAGAGGATGGGAAATGGGATATTGGAAAAGTGATGTTAGTGTATTAATGGTGACAAGAATAGAGTTAAGTATGGCGGATTAAATAAGGTGATATTAAGGTATGGGAAATTAGAAAGAAATGTAGAAGTAAGTAAAACTGGATGTGTAGTTAACAGAAAGAAAGTTAGATCAGGAAAATAATTGTCGATGAAGTGGAACAAAGTCTCTGTTGATGCTGGTGTGACGATTAACACAATTGGGACTGTTTTTCTTTTCCTTGACTATTTCCAAATCCTCAAAAAGGTCAAGTTTGAGATAATCTCTACCTGGGATGTTATGAAGAAGAGAAATATCATCTGGTACCTTGATTGTGTGATTGTGATATTTAAGATGATGGGAGAAAGAAGAAGTGTTATCTAACTTAGAATGTTCAATGGCCCTGGTTACTAGAGATCTACAAGTTCTACCAATATAAGTGGCATCACAGTCAGAACATTGAAGTTTATAAACCCCACTGCGTTTGCTGAAGTCAATAGAGTCCTTACTATTGCATAATGATCTACTCAATTTATTGTTAACTTTAAAGGAAATCTTAATATTTTCAACAGAATTCAGGATAGTGTTTTTGATTGATTCGGAAAGTGTTGGACAGTGAAATGGTAATGAGAAGTAAGATGGGGAATCTGAAGTAATGTTATGGTAAGCTGATTGTTGAAGCAATTTACGTTTCTTTTTATAAATGAGTTTATGGATGATATCTGGGTTGTAGCCATTATTGAAAGCAATCTGTTTGATTATGTTTAGTTCTTGGATGTAGTTAGTGTTGGATAATGGAATGGTTTCTAAACGATGAATGAAGCTGTTGAATGCAGATAATTTGTGTGAAATGGGATGGTTAGAATTGAAATGTATGACATGATCTGTTTGTGTGGGTTTTCTGTAGATGCTATAATCAAAGACATTATTAATTCTATTGATGGAAAGGTCTAAAAAATTGATGGAGAAGTTAGATTCTAATTCCATAGTGAATTTGATATTGGGGTGAATATTATTGATAGTGTTTAATAAGGAAAAAGCTGTATTTGAGTTACCTCTAATGAAAACTAAGCAATCATCAACGTAACGGAACCAGTGTAGAATTGTATTGTTAGTCATGATTTGAGTGGATTCTAGATGATTCATGAAGAGGTCAGCTAAAAAGGGGGAAAGACAACTTCCCATGGCCAAGCCATCAGGTTGTTTATAAAAAATATTATTGAAAGAAAAATAATCTTGTGATAAACAAAAGGAAAGTATTTCTATTATTGGTGTGATGACTGAGGGATTAGTTGATTTAGATGTGAGAAGGTCCTGGACTAACTGAATAGTTTCAAGTTTAGGTACAGAAGTAAAGAGATTGCTAACGTCAAATGAAAGCATGGTCATATCTGGTAGGAGTTTTATGTGATTGAGTTTGGATATAAGTTGGGATGAGTTTTTGATAGAAAAAGTGGGAGAAAAACCTGTTATGTCCTTGATTACCCTGAGTATGAATTTAGAGATTATGGAGACCGGGGTGTTGATGAAACTGACTACTGGACGGATTGGAATGCCCTCTTTGTGGATTTTTGGAAGACCATACAGTCTAGGAATTAATGGGTTACTAGGGATTTTGTAATATGGTGCATGAAAATCAGTGAAAAAAGTAGAATATTTCTTTAAAAATGCTTTTTGTTTATTAATGAATCTGTTAAGTGGGTCATGTGGAAGTACTATGAAGCCATTATTATTCAAAAAGGTGGAAACTTTGTTGATGTATTCAGTGTGGTCTAGAATTACTAAACAATTTCCTTTATCTGATTTGGATATTATTAGATTATGGTTTTTTATTTTCTTTTTTATTGAATTTAAAGTTTTTAAACTATTATGATGTGGATGATGAAAATGTGAATTGGAAGTTAAGTTTTTGTATGCAGCATGAAGTTTTTTGAAACAATTATTTCTAATGACATTTTTTTGTTGTAAAGAAATTGAAAGTTTTTCTATGATTATGTCTATTTCTATGGAAAGTTCTTGTAGGTCTATTTCAGAGATGTCTGTGGGAATAGAAAATTGGAGGCCATGATTCAAGAGTTCTAATTCATCTTGTGAGAAATTTATATTAGATAGATTTTTGATTCTAGGGTGAAATTTGAAGTTAGAAAATTTGGATCTATTATTAGAAGAATTGGTGGACACTAAATGTGACTTCTGTTGAATGAGATTGTGAAGTTTATTATTAAGTTTGAAAAATTTAACTGAAGCACAATGGTTAACTTTGTCCTGTACATCATGCAAAAAAGAGGTTAAGTCTAGATTATCAAAATGTTGTAAAAGTCTATTGTACATTACCTTCATATTACAATTGATGTTATCTAACTTGGAATAATGTTTGCCTATTTCTTTCCTGAGGAGTTTGGTTTGTAGTTGATTAACATATGTACTGGGTACATTTTTTGATGTTTTAACTCTAGCGAATACAGGAACTACATTATTATTAATACATTGATGAATAAACCATATGTCCAACTCTAATTGTTTCCTCCTTGTAGCCAGACGAATGTATTGGTTAGCCCAAATGACCATATCGTCAATTTAAAATTAAAAGTGAAACTGGAACAAACCATGAAGTGGAAATATCCAGGAGTGGCTAGTATACCTGTTGAATACAAAGCACGTGGTGTTCGTGTGTATTAAGGTATAAAAAAATGCTTATTACAAGCTTAAATTTTTATTTTAAGAAGATCTTTTCGGAATTAAATCATTCCATCATCAGTTAACTAAAAGAGAGAGTAAAAATACCAATATTAAAAAACACAAGTTAAAATTTAAATATATAGAAATAACACGTTGGTTTTTTACTACTTACATAAAAAGTTGTTAAAAAACATTGTATGGCCACTTAAAAAAACTTTCGAAGGACATCCGTATTAAAATATAATCCTCATGGTTTTATCAAGGTAAATGCAATAGACTTAACTTATTGATTATTAAAACTGAAGATGGGGGCATCTTACATGCTACAGCTACAGGGGGTCATGTAAGATGCCCCCATCTTCAGTTTTAATAATCAATAAGTTAAGTCTATTGCATTTACCTTGATAAAACCATGAGGATTATATTTTAATACGGATGTCCTTCGAAAGTTTTTTTAAGTGGCCATACAATGTTTTTTAACAACTTTTTATGTAAGTAGTAAAAAACCAACGTGTTATTTCTATATATTTAAATTTTAACTTGTGTTTTTTAATATTGGTATTTTTACTCTCTCTTTTAGTTAACTGATGATGGAATGATTTAATTCCGAAAAGATCTTCTTAAAATAAAAATTTAAGCTTGTAATAAGCATTTTTTTATACCTTAATACACACGAACACCACGTGCTTTGTATTCAACAGGTATACTAGCCACTCCTGGATATTTCCACTTCATGGTTTGTTCCAGTTTCACTTTTAATTTTAAATTGACGATATGGTCATTTGGGCTAACCAATACATTCGTCTGGCTACAAGGAGGAAACAATTAGAGTTGGACATATGGTTTATTCATCAATGTATTAATAATAATGTAGTTCCTGTATTCGCTAGAGTTAAAACATCAAAAAATGTACCCAGTACATATGTTAATCAACTACAAACCAAACTCCTCAGGAAAGAAATAGGCAAACATTATTCCAAGTTAGATAACATCAATTGTAATATGAAGGTAATGTACAATAGACTTTTACAACATTTTGATAATCTAGACTTAACCTCTTTTTTGCATGATGTACAGGACAAAGTTAACCATTGTGCTTCAGTTAAATTTTTCAAACTTAATAATAAACTTCACAATCTCATTCAACAGAAGTCACATTTAGTGTCCACCAATTCTTCTAATAATAGATCCAAATTTTCTAACTTCAAATTTCACCCTAGAATCAAAAATCTATCTAATATAAATTTCTCACAAGATGAATTAGAACTCTTGAATCATGGCCTCCAATTTTCTATTCCCACAGACATCTCTGAAATAGACCTACAAGAACTTTCCATAGAAATAGACATAATCATAGAAAAACTTTCAATTTCTTTACAACAAAAAAATGTCATTAGAAATAATTGTTTCAAAAAACTTCATGCTGCATACAAAAACTTAACTTCCAATTCACATTTTCATCATCCACATCATAATAGTTTAAAAACTTTAAATTCAATAAAAAAGAAAATAAAAAACCATAATCTAATAATATCCAAATCAGATAAAGGAAATTGTTTAGTAATTCTAGACCACACTGAATACATCAACAAAGTTTCCACCTTTTTGAATAATAATGGCTTCATAGTACTTCCACATGACCCACTTAACAGATTCATTAATAAACAAAAAGCATTTTTAAAGAAATATTCTACTTTTTTCACTGATTTTCATGCACCATATTACAAAATCCCTAGTAACCCATTAATTCCTAGACTGTATGGTCTTCCAAAAATCCACAAAGAGGGCATTCCAATCCGTCCAGTAGTCAGTTTCATCAACACCCCGGTCTCCATAATCTCTAAATTCATACTCAGGGTAATCAAGGACATAACAGGTTTTTCTCCCACTTTTTCTATCAAAAACTCATCCCAACTTATATCCAAACTCAATCACATAAAACTCCTACCAGATATGACCATGCTTTCATTTGACGTTAGCAATCTCTTTACTTCTGTACCTAAACTTGAAACTATTCAGTTAGTCCAGGACCTTCTCACATCTAAATCAACTAATCCCTCAGTCATCACACCAATAATAGAAATACTTTCCTTTTGTTTATCACAAGATTATTTTTCTTTCAATAATATTTTTTATAAACAACCTGATGGCTTGGCCATGGGAAGTTGTCTTTCCCCCTTTTTAGCTGACCTCTTCATGAATCATCTAGAATCCACTCAAATCATGACTAACAATACAATTCTACACTGGTTCCGTTACGTTGATGATTGCTTAGTTTTCATTAGAGGTAACTCAAATACAGCTTTTTCCTTATTAAACACTATCAATAATATTCACCCCAATATCAAATTCACTATGGAATTAGAATCTAACTTCTCCATCAATTTTTTAGACCTTTCCATCAATAGAATTAATAATGTCTTTGATTATAGCATCTACAGAAAACCCACACAAACAGATCATGTCATACATTTCAATTCTAACCATCCCATTTCACACAAATTATCTGCATTCAACAGCTTCATTCATCGTTTAGAAACCATTCCATTATCCAACACTAACTACATCCAAGAACTAAACATAATCAAACAGATTGCTTTCAATAATGGCTACAACCCAGATATCATCCATAAACTCATTTATAAAAAGAAACGTAAATTGCTTCAACAATCAGCTTACCATAACATTACTTCAGATTCCCCATCTTACTTCTCATTACCATTTCACTGTCCAACACTTTCCGAATCAATCAAAAACACTATCCTGAATTCTGTTGAAAATATTAAGATTTCCTTTAAAGTTAACAATAAATTGAGTAGATCATTATGCAATAGTAAGGACTCTATTGACTTCAGCAAACGCAGTGGGGTTTATAAACTTCAATGTTCTGACTGTGATGCCACTTATATTGGTAGAACTTGTAGATCTCTAGTAACCAGGGCCATTGAACATTCTAAGTTAGATAACACTTCTTCTTTCTCCCATCATCTTAAATATCACAATCACACAATCAAGGTACCAGATGATATTTCTCTTCTTCATAACATCCCAGGTAGAGATTATCTCAAACTTGACCTTTTGAGGATTTGGAAATAGTCAAGGAAAAGAAAAACAGTCCCAATTGTGTTAATCGTCACACCAGCATCAACAGAGACTTTGTTCCACTTCATCGACAATTATTTTCCTGATCTAACTTTCTTTCTGTTAACTACACATCCAGTTTTACTTACTTCTACATTTCTTTCTAATTTCCCATACCTTAATATCACCTTATTTAATCCGCCATACTTAACTCTATTCTTGTCACCATTAATACACTAACATCACTTTTCCAATATCCCATTTCCCATCCTCTCCAATAACTACCATCTGACTAATCACACAGATTTTCTTATAAATACTCACACCACATCTATCAATCTCTTATCACAATCAGTTTCAGTATCCCCAGCTTACATCTTTACATTCATCTCCTACTTCATTTTCTTTCTCTTTCTTTTATTTCTTTTTCCTCGATTCATCTTCCACAAATTTCAAACCAACTTTTATTTATATCTACTTCATACAAGGAAACAATTAGGTAATAACATTCTCTTTACCGCTTCCAAATGATTTATTAATTTCAACTACCTAACTTAAATTTTGCCTTACCCTGGTATACCAAATTTATTTTACATCGCAGTCACTCATTGTTTTACATTCTACCACCTTTTTAAAATACCAAAAATTGCTATTGATTTTACTACACACAAAACACAATACTTCACTAAAAACTGCCTATTCACAAACTTAAGCACAATGACTTTTGCTCCTACTACATCATTCCACTTGACATCGATGGGTACTAACTGATTTTTCATACCATCTTTATATCAGTTAGCCCAAGACTCCAGAACAGATCAGAGGTAATGTAAGTCGAAAAAACTTCACCAGCTACAGGGGGTCATGTAAGATGCCCCCATCTTCAGTTTTAATAATCAATAAGTTAAGTCTATTGCATTTACCTTGATAAAACCATGAGGATTATATTTTAATACGGATGTCCTTCGAAAGTTTTTTTAAGTGGCCATACAATGTTTTTTAACAACTTTTTATGTAAGTAGTAAAAAACCAACGTGTTATTTCTATATATTTAAATTTTAACTTGTGTTTTTTAATATTGGTATTTTTACTCTCTCTTTTAGTTAACTGATGATGGAATGATTTAATTCCGAAAAGATCTTCTTAAAATAAAAATTTAAGCTTGTAATAAGCATTTTTTTATACCTTAATACACACGAACACCACGTGCTTTAAAATGCTTATTGTTATTATCGTTGTATGCGTTTTGTGAAACATAACTTGACTATTTGGGCGAATATTTCAAATTGTTTTTCTGCTTTGAGACTTGATAAATCTAAACCGGTTAGTAATCTATTTAAATGAAGCAGTTAAATGCTGCCTTTTTTTTAATTTTCATTAGTTTACCAGATATTTAATTTGGTTATATGATTTGTTAGAAAAGGATTAAATATTTAATTGAAATAGACTCGACTGCTATCGTCTTAGAACACTCATGCGGAGGTTTATTTTTTAGTCAAGACTTGAGTTTTATTATTGTTTAAAAAAAAAAATCTTTTTAAACAATGGTTTTATGTATGTTTTGAGAAAATTAAATTTTCAATCTTTTAATCTTTAAAATGACGTTTGAAAATATAGTAAATTTATGGGTATGGTTTTTTGATAATGGTTTTGAAACAAATAAACAGATCGATATGCCACAACAAGAGGCAACACATATTTAGGGTCAAATTAATCTATGTGTTGGGATAAAAGGAATAATAATTAACAAAACTTTAATAAATAGTACCCTTTATTTTATTTATTTATGTATTTTATAATATACACACAATTTTTGTATTTCTGTTTACATAAATGAGAATGTTTTTTCAATCAACTCGCCCGATATGACTGTTTATGCAAAAATTAAATTCGCGTTATTTTAATAGTTAGATAACACTTATGAAAATTCTAATATCTACACCATAGACAATATTAACAAAATAATAAATCAAGGTAAAAAAACAAAACAAAATTGTTTACATTAATAGTTATAGAAATCGATTGTAACATTGTTTGCATGAACTAAAATAAGCAATGTATGAGTTGGATCTATGTATGAACCAGCAATACTAGTTTAAACATATTAGATCGATGTTTAACTACAATGGTATCAAGTCCAACAAACGTTATGATAGCAAAGTGTTCAAGAAAAACTGCAGCAGAAAACTGAGTTTGTGGCTTTCGTGCAGTTTGTACAGATTTTGTCCTAATCTTAACCAGTCTCTTTTTTTAGTGCTGTTATGCGAGTTTTAAGAAGATTGATCCGTATTCGAGATGCATGTAATCTCCTTTAAAGTGTGTGATAATTATGAAATCTTTTTTTCTTGACCAATGGTGATAACGGCATATCTAAAAAGCTCATCAACAAAATCGTCAAGTTCAGAATTACCACTGTGCGAAACAGTATTGGCACTGGTTGATGGTTGTTTTTCTATTGAATACGTATGAAAAACGCGTGGTGTCGTTAACGAACCTTCCTCCTCTACCTCACTATATTTTTGTGGTATAGCAGTACTGGGTAAATATTTTGCATTTAGATATTTTTGGTCAAAATGCTTACTGCATAGATTTTTTTTTAAATCGGGTAGCTCCAGACTTTCCAATGCAGCATTACCTACAACAATATTATTATTAACACAACTGAAAAAAAGCAACTTTCTGCACAATAAATTAAAAATAAGTTCTGTATTTAAGATATAGATAACTTGGCAGTTATGCCAATATATGTTTATATCTATATATATATATATATATATATATATATATATATATATATATATATATTATATATATATATATATATATATTATATAAGAGTAAGAAAAAAAATTTTTAGATAGGAAAAAAAAGAAATTAATTACTATTGAAATGGGAATAAGCCACAATTAAAGGTTAAAATACGTTTATTGACGTTTCAATTTCCACTTCGGAAATCGTTCTCAAACATGTTTGTTTTTTAGAACGATTTCCGAAGTGGAAATTGAAACGTCAATAAACGTATTTTAACCTTTAATTGTGGCTTATTCCCATTTAAATAGTAATTAATTTCTTTTTTTTCCTATCTAAAAATTTTTTTTCTTACTCTTATATAATATATATATATATATAAACATATATATTGTATCAACAATTACACTTTTTTCATTCCTTTTATTAAAAGATATGTAGATGATTTAGTTTTGGCACTTCCTAAGCACAAAATTAATGAAATAGTCAACATTTTCAACAATCATAATCAACATATACAATTTACAGTTGAGGAAGAGGTAGATGATTCTCTAGTTCCTTAGAGAAGGTTTCAAGTCCAGTGCTTTATACAGGTAGGTGAATTGTTTGCAGTCAGTAAGTTTGGTATGGTTGATTCGTAGTCTTCTAATAGTCGATGCTTCTCTTCTAGTTATGAAGTCTAGGGAGAGATGACCAATAAAAGATTGAAGTTTATGAAAAGTTGTTTTGCTCTTTTGCTATAAGTTTTGTCAAATATCCTCTACTGACTTTTTAAAAACGAATTTCGAGATTCGTTAGCTAGTTGAATTGGGGTGACTTCAGTCACCCCATGGTTGGTAGCTTCTTTGGCAAAATTATCTGCTGTTTTATTACCAGTAGTTCCGGTGTGAGAAGGCAGCCATATACTCTGAGATAGCGCGT
>NW_027312115.1:0-41649 GCF_040954645.1 Diabrotica undecimpunctata
AAATACTCAAATAACTTCAAATTACAATTTTATCAACCATAAATTGCATAACCCCTATTTATACAATTTACCTAAATATCAAATACAATTTAAAATACTCAAATAACTTCAAATTACAATTTTATCAACCATAAATTGCATAACCCCTATTTATACAATTTACCTAAATATCAAATACAATTTAAAATACTCAAATAACTTTAAATTACAATTTTATCAACCATAAATTGCATAACCCCTATTTATACAATTTACCTAAATATCAAATACAATTTATCTAAATATCAAATAACTTCAAATTACAATTTTATCAACCATAAATTGCATAACCCCTATTTATACAATTTACCTAAATATCAAATACAATTTAAAATACTCAAATAACTTCAAATTACAATTTTATCAACCATAAATTACATAACCCCTATTTATACAATTTACCTAAATATCAAATACAATTTAAAATACTCAAATAACTTTAAATTACAATTTTATCAACCATAAATTGCATAACCCCTATTTATACAATTTACCTAAATATCAAATACAATTTATCTAAATATCAAATAACTTCAAATTACAATTTTATCAACCATAAATTGCATAACCCCTATTTATACAATTTACCTAAATATCAAATACAATTTAAAATACTCAAATAACTTCAAATTACAATTTTATCAACCATAAATTGCATAACCCCTATTTATACAATTTACCTAAATATCAAATACAATTTAAAATACTCAAATAACTTCAAATTACAATTTTATTAACCATAAATTGCATAACCCCTATTTATACAATTTACCTAAATATCAAATACAATTTAAAATACTCAAATAACTTCAAATTACAATTTTATCAACCATAAATTGCATAACCCCTATTTATACAATTTACCTAAATATCAAATACAATTTTAAATACTCAAATAACTTTAAATTACAATTTTATCAACCATAAATTGCATAACCCCTATTTATACAATTTACCTAAATATCAAATACAATTTAAAATACTCAAATAACTTTAAATTACAATTTTATCAACCATAAATTGCATAACCCCTATTTATACAATTTACCTAAATATCAAATACAATTTATCTAAATATCAAATAACTTCAAATTACAATTTTATCAACCATAAATTGCATGACCCCTATTTATACAATTTACCTAATTATCAAATACAATTTATCTAAATATCAAATAACTTCAAATTACAATTTTATCAACCATAAATTGCATAACCCCTATTTATACAATTTACCTAAATATCAAATACAATTTAAAATACTCAAATAACTTCAAATTACAATTTTATCAACCATAAATTACATAACCCCTATTTATACAATTTACCTAAATATCAAATACAATTTAAAATACTTAAATAACTTTAAATTACAATTTTATCAACCATAAATTGCATAACCCCTATTTATACAATTTACCTAAATATCAAATACAATTTAAAATACTCAAATAACTTCAAATTACAATTTTATCAACCATAAATTGCATAACCCCTATTTATACAATTTACCTAAATATCAAATACAATTTAAAATACTCAAATAACTTCAAATTACAATTTTATCAACCATAAATTGCATAACCCCTATTTATACAATTTACCTAAATATCAAATACAATTTAAAATACTCAAATAACTTCAAATTACAATTTTATCAACCATAAATTGCATAATCCCTATTTATACAATTTACCTAAATATCAAATACAATTTTAAATACTCAAATAACTTCAAATTACAATTTTATTTACCATAAATTGCATAACCCCTATTTATACAATCTACCTAAATATCAAATACAATTTAAAATACTCAAATAACTTCAAATTACAATTTTATCGACCATAAATTGCATAACCCCTATTTATACAATTTACCTAAATATCAAATACAATTTAAAATACTCAAATAACTTCAAATTACAATTTTATCAACCATAAATTGCATAACCCCTATTTATACAATTTACCTAAATATCAAATACAATTTAAAATACTCAAATAACTTCAAATTACAATTTTATCAACCATAAATTGTATAATCCCTATTTATACAATTTACCTAAATATCAAATAAATCAATAAATTTATCTAATTTCACTAAAATTTAAATTATTAAATAAATAAAATTTGAAATTTTAATTAAAAAATTATATTTTATATATACTTCAATTTTAATAAATTTTAAATATAAATTAAAATCAAATTTAATTTATAAATTAAATATATTAATAAATAATTTAAATTTTAAAAAATTATTTATAAATATCCCATATATACCCATATTAAATAAAAATAATTGTATTTAATATAAAATAAAACTTTTAAATAATTTAAAAAAAATTAAACATGATAATTAAATAAATACTAATTTAAAATCAAATTTAATTTTAATTTATCTTTAAATTGGAAATTTCCAATTTTAATAATAAACACTTCAATTATTAAAATAATTAGAATTATCTCTAACATTAGAAAATTAAGTTTTTTTTTTTTTTTTTATTAATTTTTTCTTTTATATAAAAATTAATTTTTTTAATAATAAATATACTCAAATTATTTATTTATATATATTTTTTTATTTATATTAATTATTTTTATTAAAAAAAAATATTATTAGTTATATTTTATATTTAATCTTAAATTATAAATCATTAATTAATTACTCATAATATTAGAATTATATTTAATTAAATTATTTATTATTAAATGTAATAATTTTAACTTACTAGTTTAAGAGCAAGAATTTAATAATTTTCTTTCTCTTTCTGAGAAGTTCTATAAGCGTCTTAAGTTACTATTAATTAATCAATTCGGAGTATCTAATTAAATACCTTTTTAATAACTTATATATATATATATGTATATATAACTTTAATATATATATATATATAGGTATATCCTTAATTTAATATTTATTGTTAAATATATAATTAATATTATTATTTAATTAATATTTAAACAAATTAAATATTTATTAAATAAAACATAATTTTAATTTTTTTTTTTAACTTTTTTTATTTTGATTTAAATTTCCAATTTACCCAAAAAATCAACAAATTTGACACCAAAAATTTTTCAAAAATTTTTACAAAAAATGACAAAATTTTCACTTTTTTTTTAAAAAAAAAAATAATTTATATTTCAAAACTTTTTAAACTTTAAGTCTAATAAAAAAACATTTTAATAAAAATTTTATTTTTAAAATGTGAAGTGCCTGATTTGAAAGGGTAATTTTGATAGGATTAATCATGTGTTTGCACCTTCATAAAATTACACTTAATAGAATTAAACTATTTCTTTTAATATCAAAAATTACTATACATCTTATATTAAAGTGTAAAAAGGTAAGCTAATAAAGCTACTGGGTTCATACCCCATTTATAAAGGTTTTAATCCTTTTCTTTTTAATTTATAAATTATATAAAATTTTTTTTATTAATTTTTTAATTATTGGAACCTTAATTACAATCTCTGCATATTCGTGATTTAGTATGTGAATTGGCTTAGAAATTAATTTATTGAGTTTTATCCCCCTAATAAAATCTCATAATAATATTTTTCCTGCTGAAGCAACATTAAAATATTTTATTACCCAAGCATTAGCCTCAGCCATTATTCTATTTTCAATTATCTTAATTTTAAATTCTTCTGATTTTATTCAAACAAATTTAAATTATATTCATAATTTAATAATAAATTCAGCCTTAATAACAAAAATAGGGGCTGCGCCCTTTCATGCCTGATTTCCTGAAGTTGCCGATGGATTAAATTGAATAAATAATTTAATTTTAATAACATGACAAAAAATTGCTCCTATAATTATCCTTATATACAATTTTAATTCTTTATTTTTTAGAATTATTATTATTATTTGTTCCTTAATTAGGGGAATTTTAGGATTAAATCAAGTTAGGCTACGTAAATTAATGGCTTATTCGTCAATTAATCATATTGCATGAATATTAGCAAGAATATTAAATTATAAAATAATTTGATTTAGATACTTCTTAATTTATTCTTTTATTTTACTTTCTATTATTTTATTATTTAATCATTTTAAAATTTATTATATAAAACAATTATTTATATCTTTAAATATAAATAAAACATTAAAAATATTTTTTATTTTAAATTTTTTATCATTAGGGGGGTTACCCCCATTTTTAGGATTTTTACCAAAATGGTTAGTAATTAATAATCTAGTAGAAAATAAATTTTATTCCTTGAGACTAATTTTGATTGTATTAACTTTAGTAACTTTATTTTTTTATTTACGAATTACATTTTCAACTATAACAATTATAATAAATGAAATTTGTTTAAAATCAACTAAACTTAAAATAAATTGAATAATTCTATTTAATGCATTAAATTTAATGAGATTATTTTTATGCACAATAATTTTTAGAATATTTTAAGGATTTAAGTTAAAAAAACTTTTAACCTTCAAAGTTAAATATAGACTAGTGTCTAAGCCTTAAAAAATTTTTTTTACCTTTAAATTTGCAATTTAAAATCATAATTGAATATAAAGCTTGGTAAAAGAATTAATCATTCGTAAATAAATTTACAGTTTATTGCTTAAACTCAGCCATTTTACCGAATAAATGATTATTTTCAACTAATCATAAAGATATTGGAACATTATATTTCATTTTTGGAATTTGAGCAGGTATAATTGGAACATCCCTAAGAATTCTAATTCGAGCAGAATTAGGTAGACCCGGTTCCTTAATTGGTAATGATCAAATTTATAATGTAATTGTTACAGCTCATGCTTTTATTATAATTTTTTTTATAGTAATACCTATTATAATTGGCGGATTTGGTAACTGACTAGTCCCATTAATAATTGGAGCCCCTGATATAGCATTCCCTCGAATAAATAATATAAGATTTTGACTTTTACCACCCTCTTTATTATTATTATTATTAAGAAGAATAGTGGAAAATGGAGTTGGTACCGGATGAACAGTTTATCCCCCTTTATCATCCAATATTGCTCACGGAGGTTCATCAGTTGATTTAGCTATTTTTAGTTTACACTTGGCTGGAATTTCTTCAATTTTAGGAGCAATTAATTTTATTACTACAGTAATTAATATACGTCCAATAGGAATAACTTTTGACCGAATACCATTATTTGTATGAGCAGTTGTTATTACAGCAGTTTTACTACTATTATCATTACCTGTTCTTGCCGGGGCAATTACAATATTATTAACAGATCGTAATCTAAATACCTCTTTTTTTGATCCTGCTGGAGGTGGTGATCCTATTTTATATCAACATTTATTTTGATTTTTCGGACATCCTGAAGTTTATATTTTAATTTTACCAGGATTTGGTCTAATTTCTCATATTGTAAGACAAGAAAGAAGAAAAAAGGAGGCTTTTGGAACTTTAGGAATAATTTATGCTATAATAGCAATTGGATTATTAGGATTTATTGTATGAGCCCATCATATATTTACTGTTGGAATAGATGTTGATACACGAGCATATTTTACATCTGCTACAATAATTATTGCAGTTCCTACTGGAATTAAAGTATTTAGATGATTAGCAACATTTCACGGAACTACAATCACTTATAGACCGGTAACCTTATGATCATTAGGGTTTATTTTTTTATTTACTGTAGGAGGTTTAACAGGAGTAGTATTAGCTAACTCATCAATTGATATTGTTTTACATGATACTTATTATGTTGTTGCCCATTTTCATTATGTATTATCAATAGGTGCCGTATTTGCTATTATAGCTGGATTTATTCAATGATTCCCATTATTTACAGGATTAACTTTAAATAATTTTTATTTAAAAATCCAATTTTTTATTATATTTATTGGAGTAAATTTAACTTTTTTCCCTCAACATTTTTTAGGTTTAATGGGAATACCTCGCCGATACTCAGATTATCCCGATATTTTCATATTATGAAATATTGTATCTTCTATTGGATCTCTAATTTCATTAATTAGAGTAATCTTCTTAATTTATATTTTTTGAGAAGCATTATCTATAAAACGTAAAAGATTAAGACCATTAAGATTAACATCATCAATTGAATGATTACAATTTAATCCACCTACTGAACATAGATATTCTGAATTACCAATACTATCTTCAAATTTCTAATATGGCAGATTAGTGCACTGGATTTAAACCCCAAATATAAAGTTTAAACTTTTTTTAGAAATTTCAACTTGAAAAAATTTCATATTACAAGATAGATCCTCTCCACTAATAGAACAATTATCTTACTTTCATGACCATGCATTAATAATTCTAGTAATTATTACAGTATTAGTTGGTCAATTAATATTTTTTTTATTTTTTAATAAATTTTTACATCGAAATTTACTTGAAGGACAATTAATTGAAATTATTTGAACTATCCTCCCTACAATTACATTAATTTTCATTGCAATTCCTTCATTACGTTTAATTTATATTTTAGATGAAGTTAATAACCCATCTATTACTATTAAAACTATTGGACATCAATGATATTGATCTTATGAATATTCAGATTTTAAAAATGTCGAATTTGATTCATATATAATTCCTACAAATGAATTAAATAATTTTAATTTCCGACTATTAGATGTTGATAATCGAATTGCAATTCCATTTGAAACTAATATTCGAATATTAGTAACAGCAGCTGATGTAATTCACTCATGAACAATTCCATCATTAGGAGTTAAAATTGATGCAACACCTGGACGCTTAAATCAAATTAGATTCTCATTAAGACGATCAGGTATCTTTTTTGGACAATGTTCAGAAATTTGTGGAGCAAACCATAGCTTTATACCTATTGTATTAGAAAGAATTTCTCCTAAATATTTTTCTAAATGAATTATGAAAATAATTGAAATTTCATTAGATGGCTGAAAGTAAGCAATGGAATTTTAAACCATAAAATGATAAAATAACAACTATCTCTAATGAAAAATTTAGTTAAAATATAACATTAGCTTGTCAAGCTAAAATTATCTATTTAGATAATTTTTAATTCCTCAAATAATACCTTTAAACTGAGTTACCCTAATATTTTTTTTTATTTTAAATTTCTATTTATTTAATAATTTTAATTATTTTAATTTTAATTATAAACCTAAACATTTTAGTATAAAAAAAATAACATTAAATTTTAATTGAAAATGATAATAAATTTATTTTCTTCATTTGACCCCACATCTAATTTAAATTTACCAATAAATTGATTAAGAACAATATTAGGATTAATTTTAATTCCATCAACATTTTGATTAATTCCATCTCGATATAATTATTTATGAATAAAAATTATTATAACTTTACATATAGAATTTAAGATTTTAATAGGAAATTATAAATCTCAAGGAAGAACATTAATTTTCATTTCTTTATTTAGATTAATTTTATTTAATAATTTTTTAGGTTTATTCCCTTACATTTTTACCAGAACAAGACATATAACACTAACTCTAAGATTAGCTTTACCTTTATGATTAAGATTTATAATTTATGGTTGAATAAATAATACAATTCATATACTAGCACATTTAGTTCCCCAAGGAACACCCCCAATTTTAATACCTTTTATAGTATGTATTGAAACTATTAGAAATATTATTCGTCCAGGAACATTAGCGGTACGATTAACAGCAAATATAATTGCTGGGCATTTATTAATAACATTATTAGGAAATACTGGCCCATTAATATCAATTTATATATTAAATATTTTAATTATAGTACAACTTTTATTGTTAGTTTTAGAAACGGCAGTTTCAATAATTCAATCATACGTATTTGCTGTTTTAAGAACTTTATACTCTAGAGAAGTAAATTAATGTCAAGACATAAAAATCACCCTTATCATTTAGTAGATGTTAGACCATGACCTTTAATGGGAGCTTTAAGAGCTATATTAATAATAATAGGATTAATTAAATGATTTCATTTATATAATAGAAATTTATTAATAATTGGACTATTAATTACAAGATTAATTATATTTCAATGATGACGAGATATCGTTCGAGAAGGAACTTATCAGGGTCTTCATACACTATTAGTAACAAAAGGTTTACGATGAGGAATAATTTTATTTATTACCTCAGAAATTTTATTTTTTATATCATTTTTTTGAGGATTTTTTCATAGATCATTAGCCCCTACTATCGAATTAGGAATATTATGACCCCCTAAAGGAATTCAACCTTTCAATCCTTTAGAAATCCCATTATTAAATACCTTAATTTTATTAACATCGGGATTAACAGTAACTTGAGCCCATCATAGATTAATAGAAAATAATTTCTCCCAAGGATTGCAAGGATTAATTTTTACAGTAACTCTAGGAATTTATTTTACAATTTTACAAGGATATGAATATATAGAATCTCCATTTGCAATTTCAGACTCAATTTATGGATCTTCATTTTTTATAGCTACAGGATTTCATGGATTACACGTAATTATTGGAACAACTTTTTTATTAATTTGTTTAATTCGACATTATTATAATCATTTTTCATCAACACATCATTTTGGATTTGAAGCAGCAGCCTGATACTGACATTTTGTTGATGTAGTATGACTATTCCTTTATATCTCTATTTACTGATGAGGTAGATATTTATATAATATAAAAATTATATTTGACTTCCAATCAAAAAATCTAAAAATTTAGTATAAATAATAAAAATTTTGTTAATCTTAATATTAATAATTTACTTAATTAATATAATTTTAGTAATTATATTAAATCTAATTTCTAAAAAAACATTTTATGATCGAGAAAAAAATAGTCCATTTGAATGCGGATTTGATCCTAAAACTTCTGCTCGTTTACCTTTTTCTTTACATTTTTTTTTAATTGCTATTATTTTTTTAATTTTTGATGTAGAAATTACTTTACTTTTACCATTTATTATAATTTTAAAAATTAGAAATATTTTAAATTATAGTATTATTATAATTTTTTTTTTAATAATTTTATTAATTGGAATTTATCATGAATGAAACCAAGGAGCTTTAAATTGAACTAACTAGGATAATAGTTAATTATAACATTTAATTTGCATTTAAAAAGTATTGTTTATCAATTTATCTTAAGTAAGAAGCAAAAAAATTGCATTTAGTTTCGACCTAAAAATTTGATTAATACAATCCTTACTTAATTGAAACCAAAATATAGAGGTATATCACTGTTAATGATACCAATGAAAAATCTTCCAATTAAAGAAGTAAGTTATTCAAGAATAAGCTTCTAACTTAATTCTTAAGCAATGAAATTTTGTTTTTACTTCTATTTATATAGTTTAATAAAAACATTATATTTTCATTATAAAATTAGAATTTTTCTTATAAATACTTAAAAGTTTAAAACTTCCCTAACATCTTCAATATTATACTCTACTATAAGCTATTTAAGTAATAAATATTTAAAAGTAAAAAAATTAATCAAAAAATTAATAATAATAAATAAATTTTTAAATGATTAAGAGAAAATAATTGAAAAAATATTCTCTTATTTAATTGATTCATTAAACCTTTTCTACCATAATATTCAAATCATCCTATATCTAAATATTTTTTATAAAAAGAACCTAAATAAATAGGATAATAATTTACACCTAAAGTTGATAGTACAGGTATATTTCATATTAATCTAAAAAATAAAACTCTTGTAAGTCTATATAATCTTATTAAATTATAAGAAATTTTAAATTTGGCTAATTCATAACCTAATCAAACCCCTATTCTAATAAAAATTAAAGTTATAATTTTTATTAAAAACGGTAAACAAATAAAAATAGGGGTAGAAAATACAATTCAAGAAAATATTCTTCCCCTAAAAACTACAAATAAAATTAACCCCCTTATACCTTTCAATATTAAAAACCCTCTTTCAGACAATATATTTAATGATAAAAAATTAAAATTACCAGTTAAAGAATAATAAGTTAAACGAAATCTATACGCAACAGTTAAACCAATTGAAACATAAAAAATTATATAAATATAAATATTTAAATATCTAAAAGATAAAATTTCAACAATTATATCTTTAGAATAAAATCCAGATATAAAAGGAAACCCACATAAAGAAAGATTACAAATATTCAAATAAGTACATGTTAATGGTAAATGTTTAATTAAACCTCCTATATACCGAATATCTTGACAATTATTTAAATTATGAATAATATTTCCAGCACATATAAATAATAATGCTTTAAATAAAGCATGAATTAAAAGATGAAAAAAAGCTAACTTATACTCACCTAAAGATAAAATTCTTATTATTAAACCCAATTGACTTAAAGTTGATAGAGCAATAATTTTTTTTAAATCAAATTCAAAATTAGCCCCTAATCCAGATATAAATATAGTTATAGAAGAAATAAATAATAAAATTATTATTATTTGATTACTAAATGAAAAATTAAAACGAATTAACAAATAAACCCCAGCTGTTACTAATGTAGAAGAATGAACTAAAGAAGAAACAGGAGTAGGAGCAGCTATAGCTGCAGGTAATCAAGAAGAAAAAGGAATTTGAGCTCTTTTAGTTATAGCCGCTAAAATTACTAATCAAGTAATTAATTGCATAATAAAATCATTTTTTATAATATCTAAATAAAAAATAAAATTTCAACTACCAAAATTTAATATTCAAGCAATTGCTATTAATAATGCAACATCCCCAATTCGATTTGAAAGAGCTGTTAATATCCCTGCATTAAATCTTTTAATATTTTGATAATAAATTACTAAACAATAAGAAACTAAACCTAATCCATCTCAACCTAATAAAATTGAAATTAAATTAGGACTAATAATTAATATCATTATAGAAAAAACAAATATTACAACTAATAAAATAAATCGATTTTTATATAAATCATTAGATATATATTCCTCACTATAAAAAATTACTATAGAAGAAATAAATAAAACAAATCTTATAAATATTAAAGATATCCAATCTAATAAAATTACAAATATAAAATTAGTTGAATTTAATATTAATAAGAAATACTCAATTAAGTAAACTAAATCAAAAATTAAAAAATAAAATGATAAAAATAACAAAATTACACTTAAAAATAAAAAAAAAATAAAATAAATAAAACAAATAATCTAAAATAAATTTTTATATCTTTGATACCACAAATCAAAATTTTTATTAAACTATTTAGATATATAAAAATTTCTATTTTTAAAAATAAAATATTTAAAGGCAATCAATGTAATAATAACAATAAATATTCCCGAATTAAGCCCCTATAAAAAGAATAAATCCCAGAAAAATAAAGCCCATGTTGAGAATAACTATATAAAAATAATGAATAAACAGCACTAAAAAAAGATATTAATGATAAAAATAATATAGTTAAAAAATTAAAACCTACTAAAGAATTAATCAAAATAATTTCTCTTATTAAATTTAATGAAGGAGGTGCAGCTATATTAGATGATAATAATAAAAATATTCATAATCTTAAATTAGGTATAATATTTAATAAGCCCTTATTTAAATAAATTCTTCGACTATGAATACGTTCATAAAAAATATTGGCCAAACAAAATAAACCTGAAGAACATAAACCATGAGCTAATATTATAAATAAGGATCCTCAAAACCCTCATATATTTAAGGTTAAAATACCACCTAAAACCAATCTTATATGAGAAACTGAAGAATAAGCAATTAAAGATTTTATATCACTTTGACGAATACAAATTATAGAAACTAAAAATCCCCCAAATAACGACAAAGACATAAAAAAAATATTAAAAGATAAAAATAACTTAAAAAACAATATAAATCGAAGTAAACCATATCCCCCTAGCTTTAATATAATACCTGCTAAAATTATAGAACCTGAAACTGGTGCTTCAACATGAGCTTTTGGTAATCATAAATGTAAAAAAAATATAGGAATTTTTACAAAAAAAACCATATTTATACATAAATACATAAATATTCTATTTAAATTAAAATTTATTAATAAAAAAGAAACACAATTAAAATTTTCTATTAAATAAAAAATAATAATTATTATAGGTAAAGATATTAGTAATGTGTAAAATAATAAATAAATTCCAGCCTCCAAACGCTCAGGTTGATACCCTCAACCAATAATTAATAATAAAACAGGAACTAACCTAATTTCAAAAAATAAATAAAATATAAAAATATTCAATGAAGAAAAAACTAAATATAATCTTAATATTAATAAAATTAAAACGAATAAAAATAAATTATAATAATTATTATATTTATATAATTTTCCACTAGCTAAAATTATTAAACTACAAATTCAAAATCTAAGTAAAATTAAACTATAAGATCATATATCAATACCTAAAATATAAGAAAAAGAAAAATAATTTATATTTCCATTATATATAAATATAAAAATAAATATAAAAATAAAAAATAACCATTGAATTAACCAAAAATTTTTTTTATAACATAAAGGAATCAAAAAAATCAAACTAAATAAAAATCTTATCATAAAGAAGAGAAAGATAAAATATAATCATTACCGTAAACTCGGACTATTAAAATTAAAATTGCCAAACCTAAAGAACCTTCACAAACTCTTATAGTTAAAAAAATTATTGAAAAAAAATACTCATAATTTAAATTTCTTAAATAAAAAAAAATCTGAATATAAAGAGCAATAACAATAAATTCCAAACTTAATAACATTAATAATAAATGCTTACGATTTAAAATAAATCTAATAATGCCAGATAAAAATATAGTTAATAATAAAAAATATATTATCATTAAAGTTTTAATAATTTAAATAAAATATTGGTCTTGTAAATCAAAAATAAGATTTATCTTTTAAAACTTCAGATATACAAAAACTTGCTTCATTAATCTCCAAAATTAATATTTTACATAAACTAATATCTGATATTTTAACTATAATTACTCTTATAATTACTTGCTCAATTTTATTTATAATATTTAACCACCCTTTAACTTGTGGGTTAATATTACTTATACAAACAATTTTAACTTCAATTATTACAGGAATAATAAATTATAACTATTGATTTTCCTATATTCTATTTTTAATTATAGTGGGAGGAATATTAATTCTTTTTATTTATATAACAAGAATTGCATCAAATGAAAAATTTAAATTTAATTTTAAAATAATAATAATCTTAATAACAATTTTAATTTTAATATTTATAATAAGAACAATATTAGATTACTTTTATTTTAATTCAATAATAAAAATTTCTGAAATAATTAATCAATCATATTCAATAAATAATAAATTATCATTAACTAAATATTTTAATTTTCCAAATAACTTAATTATAATTCTCATAATTATTTATTTATTTATTACCTTAATTGCAATTGTTAAAATTACTAAATTTTCTTATGGACCTTTACGACAAAAATTCTAATGAAAACAAATCTACGAAAAATTAATCCTTTATTAAAAATTATTAATAATTCTTTAATTATTTTACCTACACCATCAAATATTTCATCAATATGAAATTTTGGTTCTTTACTAGGATTATGTTTAGGAATTCAAATTATTACAGGCCTATTTTTAGCAATACATTATTGCCCAAATGTAGATTTAGCATTTAATAGAGTAACCCATATTTGTCGAGATGTAAATTATGGATGACTTTTACGTACACTACATGCAAATGGAGCCTCCTTTTTTTTTATTTGTTTATATATTCATATTGGACGAGGAATATATTATAGATCCTATAATATAATCGAAACCTGAATAATTGGAGTTACAATTTTTTTTTTAACAATAGCAACAGCATTTTTAGGATACGTATTACCTTGGGGACAAATATCCTTTTGAGGTGCAACAGTTATTACTAATTTAATATCAGCTATCCCATACTTAGGAAATATATTAGTACAATGAATTTGGGGGGGGTTTGCTGTTGATAATGCTACATTAACCCGATTTTTTACTTTCCATTTTATTTTACCTTTTATTATTTTTGCATTTATAATAATTCATTTACTATTTTTACATCAAACAGGATCAAGAAATCCTTTAGGAACAAAAAGAAATATTGATAAAATTCCATTTCACCCTTACTTTACATTTAAAGATATTTTAGGTTTTTTAATTTTAATATTTATATTAGTTACACTAACTCTTAAAGATCCTTATCTTCTTGGAGATCCAGATAATTTTACTCCCGCCAACCCTTTAGTTACACCTGTCCATATCCAACCAGAATGATATTTTTTATTTGCATATGCAATTTTACGGTCTATTCCTAATAAACTAGGGGGAGTAATTGCATTAGTAATATCAATTGCTATTTTATATACCTTACCATTTATAAATAAAAAAAAATATTTAAGAACACAATTTTACCCAATTAATAAAATATTATTTTGAAGATTATTATCTATTGTTATTTTATTAACATGGATTGGAGCTCGACCTGTTGAAGACCCTTACATTATTACAGGACAAATTTTAACAATTGTATATTTTATTTATTATATTATTAATCCAATTTTAAGAAAATGATGGGATTCAGTTATCTTTAACTAGTTAATGAACTTGTATAAGTATATATTTTGAAAATATAAAAAAGAAATAAAATTTTCTATTAACTTATACTAAAATTAATTAACTAAATTTGTAAAATAAAAAAAAATAATCTAATTCTAAAAAAAAATATTAAATAATTTAATGAAACTGGTAAATAACCCTTTCATGCTAAATATATTAATTTATCATAACGATAACGAGGAAGGGTGCCACGAACTCATAACCATAAAAATCTTATAAACCCCAATTTAAAAAAAAATATTAAACTAACTAAATTAGCACCTAAAAATAAAAAAACGCATATTATTCTCATAAATAAAATATTACCATATTCAGCTAAAAAAATTATTGCAAAACCCCCTCTTCTATACTCTACATTAAAACCAGAAACTAATTCAGATTCACCTTCCGCAAAATCAAAAGGAGTACGATTAGTTTCAGCTAATCCAGAAACAACTCATATTAAACATAAAGGAAAAAATAAATATAAAAATCAAATATATTCTTGATATTTAATAAAATCTAGTATATTTACAGATATAATTAAAAATAAAAAAGATAATAAAATTAATGCCAAACTTACTTCATAAGAAATAGTTTGAGCAATAGATCGTAATCTACCTAATAATGAATAATTAGAATTAGAAGATCAACCAGCTAATATAATAGTATAAACCCTCAAACTAGAAACTGCTAAAAAAAATAATAAAGTTAAATTAAAACTAATATTTACTGTTATAAAAGGTATACATATTCATAAAAATAAAGCTAAAAATAAATTTAAAATCGGAGAAAAATAATATAAATTAAAATTAGATATAAAAGGATAAATTTGTTCCTTAGTAAATAATTTAATTGCATCACTAAAAGGTTGAATTAAACCTAAAAATCCAACTTTATTAGGCCCTTTTCGAATTTGAATATAACCTAATACTTTACGCTCAAGTAAAGTCAAAAAAGCAATTCTAATTAATACACAAATAATTAAAATTAAACTAGAAATAATTATTAAAAATAAATCAACAAAAAACAAGTATTATTTGTAAAACCTTACATATAAAGATTCTAAATCTATAGCACTAATCTGCCAAAATAATAATATTTATCTAAAAAAAAAATTTTTTTATATACTGGGTCCTTTCGTACTAAAATATATTAACAAATTAAAGATAGAAACCAACCTGGCTTACACCGGTTTAAACTCAGATCATGTAAAATTTTAAAAGTCGAACAGACTTAATAATATAGCTTCTGCACCAATTATAAATTTTAATCCAACATCGAGGTCGCAATCTTTATTATCAATTTGAACTCTCCAATAAAATTACGCTGTTATCCCTAAGGTAATTTAATCTTATAATCAAAAATATTGGATCAAATAACTATTAATCAATATAATAATACAAAAAAAGTTAAATTTATTTTTTAATCACCCCAATTAAATAAATTTAAAATATAAATAAATTAAATTCTAAAAAAATATATTTTTAAATTTATAAAACTCTATAGGGTCTTCTCGTCTTTTAAAAATATTTAAGCTTTTTAACTTAAAAATAAAATTCTTTTAAAATTAAATAAAGACAGTTTTTTTTTCATCCAACCCTTCATTCCAGCTTTCAATAAAAAAACTAATGATTATGCTACCTTAGCACGGTCAATATACCGCGGCCATTTAAACTTCAGGGGGCAGGCGAGACTTTATATTTATAACAAAAAGACATGTTTTTAATAAACAGGTGAAAAAATAATTGCCGAATTCCTTTACTTAACCTAAATATAAATAATAAATTTATATAAATAAATACTAATTTTATCATCATTACTAAATTTTAAAAATTTCAATTTATATTTTAATAAAAAATTTATAAAAAATAAAAATAATAAATTATAAAAATAAATAATAACAAACTTTAAAATATGAAAATTTTTAATCCTAATTTTTATTTTATTGTTAAATTTTAATAAAAATATATTTTTAAGCTCATCCCTAAAAATATTTAATATTAATAATATAAAAATAATAAATTATAAATATATTGTTAATAAATAAATTAAATTTATTTCTTAAAAAATTAGATATATTTAAAAACGAATAACATTTCATTACAAAAAAATTATTTAAAATATTTATTTTACAATAAAAATTTTAATTTTTTAGCTCTTTTAAATTCGAAAATATTAAATCTATAATTATTAATTAATAAACCCTGATACACAAGGTACAAAAAATAAATTTTTCTATTCAAAAAATAAAATATTCTTTCACAATACTAGTAAACTATCATAATATAAAATTTTTCTTTTTTATACTAAAAAATATTTTTTTATTTTAAATAAATAAATATATACAATTAAAATAAATTTTTTCTTTCAAATTAAATTGAATTTCACAATTAACTTTTTAATGTAAATAAAATACTTATATCAAGCTCTAATTTGTCATCTAGATACACTTTCCAGTAAATCTACTTTGTTACGACTTATTTCATATTAAATGAAAGCGACGGGCAATATGTACATATTTTAGAGCCAAAATCATATTAATTAATTAATTAATATTACAATTAAATCCAATTTCATTTAAATAATAAAATTTAAAATCCAAAAATAAATTTAATGTAACCCATTTAAACTTTTATATAAACTACACCTTGATCTGATTAATTTTTTTAAAAAAATTTTAAATATTATAATTCTATAAAAATATTTAACTACGACGATATGTAAGCTAATAATAAAAGTAAATTAAATCGTGGATTATCATTTAAAAAACAGGTTCCTCTAAAAAGACTAAAATACCGCCAAAATTTTTAATTTTAAAGATCATAACTAATAATAATTAAATAAAAAAAATACATTTAAAATAATAGGGTATCTAATCCTAGTTTAAAATTTAAATTTTCTAACTTCAATTAAAAAATATAATTTATTAAAAATTTAAAATTTCACCTAATAAATTTTAATATAAAATTATAAATAAATAATATTTAATTAATATTAATAAAATTAAATTACATTATTTGTATAACCGCAACTGCTGGCACAAATTAAGTCAATATTATTTAAAATTTCTAATTCTAAATTTCTTTAATAATTAAATTTAATTACTGCAATTAATTCTTAAACACAATTTACATTTAATAAATAATAAAATTTAATTTTTAAGCTAAAATAAAACTTTTATATAATAATTTAAAAATAAACATCTATAATTTAAATTATACAATTTACCTAAATATCAAATACAATTTAAAATACTCAAATAACTTCAAATTACAATTTTATCAACCATAAATTGCATAACCCCTATTTATACAATTTACCTAAATATCAAATAAATTTAAAATACTCAAATAACTTCAAATTACAATTTTATCAACCATAAATTGCATAACCCCTACTTATACAATTTACCTAAATATCAAATACAATTTAAAATACTCAAATAACTTCAAATTACAATTTTATCAACCATAAATTACATGACCCCTATTAATACAATTTACCTAAATATCAAATAAATTTAAAATACTCAAATAACTTCAAATTACAATTTTATCAACCATAAATTGCATAACCCCTACTTATACAATTTACCTAAATATCAAATACAATTTAAAATACTCAAATAACTTCAAATTACAATTTTATTAACCATAAATTGCATAACCCTTATTTATACAATTTACCTAAATATCAAATACAATTTAAAATACTCAAATAACTTCAAATTACAATTTTATCATCCATAAATTACATAACCCCTGTTTATACAATTTACCTAAATATCAAATACAATTTAAAATACTCAAATAACTTCAAATTACAATTTTATCAACCATAAATTGCATAACCCTTATTTATACAATTTACCTAAATATCAAATACAATTTAAAATACTCAAATAACTTCAAATTACAATTTTATCATCCATAAATTACATAACCCCTACTTATACAATTTACCTAAATATCAAATACAATTTAAAATACTCAAATAACTTCAAATTACAATTTTATCAACCATAAATTGCATAACCCCTATTTATACAATTTACCTAAATATCAAATACAATTTAAAATACTCAAATAACTTCAAATTACAATTTTATCAACCATAAATTGCATGACCCCTACTTATACAATTTACCTAAATATCAAATACAATTTAAAATACTCAAATAACTTCAGATTACAATTTTATCAACCATAAATTGCATAACCCCTATTTATACAATTTACCTAAATATCAAATACAATTTAAAATACTCAAATAACTTCAAATTACAATTTTATCAACCATAAATTGCATAACCCCTATTTATACAATTTACCTAAATATCAAATACAATTTATCTAAATATCAAATAACTTCAAATTACAATTTTATCAACCATAAATTGCATGACCCCTACTTATACAATTTACCTAAATATCAAATACAATTTAAAATACTCAAATAACTTCAAATTACAATTTTATCAACCATAAATTGCATAACCCCTATTTATACAATTTACCTAAATATCAAATACAATTTAAAATACTCAAATAACTTCAAATTACAATTTTATTTACCATAAATTATATAACCCCTATTTATACAATTTACCTAAATATCAAATACAATTTAAAATACTCAAATAACTTCAAATTACAATTTTATTAACCATAAATTGTATAATCCCTATTTATGTAATTTACCTAAATATCAAATACAATTTAAAATACTCAAATAACTTCAAATTACAATTTTATTAACCATAAATTGTATAATCCCTATTTATGTAATTTACCTAAATGTCAAATACAATTTAAAATACTCAAATAACTTCAAATTACAATTTTATTAACCATAAATTGTATAATCCCTATTTATATAATTTACCTAAATATCAAATACAATTTAAAATACTCAAATAACTTCAAATTACAATTTTATCAACCATAAATTGCATAACCCCTATTTATACAATTTACCTAAATATCAAATACAATTTAAAATACTCAAATAACTTCAAATTACAATTTTATCAACCATAAATTGCATAATCCCTATTTATACAATTTACCTAAATATCAAATACAATTTAAAATACTCAAATAACTTCAAATTACAATTTCATCAACCATAAATTGCATAACCCCTATTTATACAATCTACCTAAATATCAAATACAATTTAAAATACTCAAATAACTTCAAATTACAATTTTATTTACCATAAATTACATAACCCCTATTTATACAATTTACCTAAATATCAAATACAATTTAAAATACTCAAATAACTTCAAATTACAATTTCATCAACCATAAATTACATAACCCCTATTTATACAATTTACCTAAATATCAAATACAATTTAAAATACTCAAATAACTTCAAATTACAATTTTATTTACCATAAATTGCATAACCCCTATTTATACAATTTACCTAAATATCAAATACAATTTAAAATATTCAAATAACTTTAAATTACAATTTTATCAACCATAAATTGCATAACCCCTATTTATACAATTTACCTAAATATCAAATACAATTTAAAATAATCAAATAACTTCAAATTACAATTTTATCAACCATAAATTGCATAACCCCTATTTATACAATTTACCTAAATATCAAATACAATTTAAAATACTCAAATAACTTCAAATTACAATTTTATCAACCATAAATTGCATAATCCCTATTTATACAATTTACCTAAATATCAAATACAATTTAAAATACTCAAATAACTTCAAATTACAATTTTATCAACCATAAATTGCATAATCCCTATTTATACAATTTACCTAAATATCAAATACAATTTTAAATACTCAAATAACTTCAAATTACAATTTTATTTACCATAAATTGCATAACCCCTATTTATACAATCTACCTAAATATCAAATACAATTTAAAATACTCAAATAACTTCAAATTACAATTTTATCAACCATAAATTGCATAACCCCTATTTATACAATTTACCTAAATATCAAATACAATTTAAAATACTCAAATAACTTTAAATTACAATTTTATCAACCATAAATTGCATAACCCCTATTTATACAATTTACCTAAATATCAAATACAATTTAAAATACTCAAATAACTTCAAATTACAATTTTATCAACCATAAATTGCATAACCCCTATTTATACAATTTACCTAAATATCAAATACAATTTAAAATACTCAAATAACTTCAAATTACAATTTTATCAACCATAAATTGCATAACCCCTATTTATACAATTTACCTAAATATCAAATACAATTTAAAATACTCAAATAACTTCAAATTACAATTTTATCAACCATAAATTGCATAACCCCTATTTATACAATTTACCTAAATATCAAATACAATTTAAAATACTCAAATAACTTTAAATTACAATTTTATCAACCATAAATTGCATAACCCCTATTTATACAATTTACCTAAATATCAAATACAATTTATCTAAATATCAAATAACTTCAAATTACAATTTTATCAACCATAAATTGCATAACCCCTATTTATACAATTTACCTAAATATCAAATACAATTTAAAATACTCAAATAACTTCAAATTACAATTTTATCAACCATAAATTACATAACCCCTATTTATACAATTTACCTAAATATCAAATACAATTTAAAATACTCAAATAACTTTAAATTACAATTTTATCAACCATAAATTGCATAACCCCTATTTATACAATTTACCTAAATATCAAATACAATTTATCTAAATATCAAATAACTTCAAATTACAATTTTATCAACCATAAATTGCATAACCCCTATTTATACAATTTACCTAAATATCAAATACAATTTAAAATACTCAAATAACTTCAAATTACAATTTTATCAACCATAAATTGCATAACCCCTATTTATACAATTTACCTAAATATCAAATACAATTTAAAATACTCAAATAACTTCAAATTACAATTTTATTAACCATAAATTGCATAACCCCTATTTATACAATTTACCTAAATATCAAATACAATTTAAAATACTCAAATAACTTCAAATTACAATTTTATCAACCATAAATTGCATAACCCCTATTTATACAATTTACCTAAATATCAAATACAATTTTAAATACTCAAATAACTTTAAATTACAATTTTATCAACCATAAATTGCATAACCCCTATTTATACAATTTACCTAAATATCAAATACAATTTAAAATACTCAAATAACTTTAAATTACAATTTTATCAACCATAAATTGCATAACCCCTATTTATACAATTTACCTAAATATCAAATACAATTTATCTAAATATCAAATAACTTCAAATTACAATTTTATCAACCATAAATTGCATGACCCCTATTTATACAATTTACCTAATTATCAAATACAATTTATCTAAATATCAAATAACTTCAAATTACAATTTTATCAACCATAAATTGCATAACCCCTATTTATACAATTTACCTAAATATCAAATACAATTTAAAATACTCAAATAACTTCAAATTACAATTTTATCAACCATAAATTACATAACCCCTATTTATACAATTTACCTAAATATCAAATACAATTTAAAATACTTAAATAACTTTAAATTACAATTTTATCAACCATAAATTGCATAACCCCTATTTATACAATTTACCTAAATATCAAATACAATTTAAAATACTCAAATAACTTCAAATTACAATTTTATCAACCATAAATTGCATAACCCCTATTTATACAATTTACCTAAATATCAAATACAATTTAAAATACTCAAATAACTTCAAATTACAATTTTATCAACCATAAATTGCATAACCCCTATTTATACAATTTACCTAAATATCAAATACAATTTAAAATACTCAAATAACTTCAAATTACAATTTTATCAACCATAAATTGCATAATCCCTATTTATACAATTTACCTAAATATCAAATACAATTTTAAATACTCAAATAACTTCAAATTACAATTTTATTTACCATAAATTGCATAACCCCTATTTATACAATCTACCTAAATATCAAATACAATTTAAAATACTCAAATAACTTCAAATTACAATTTTATCGACCATAAATTGCATAACCCCTATTTATACAATTTACCTAAATATCAAATACAATTTAAAATACTCAAATAACTTCAAATTACAATTTTATCAACCATAAATTGCATAACCCCTATTTATACAATTTACCTAAATATCAAATACAATTTAAAATACTCAAATAACTTCAAATTACAATTTTATCAACCATAAATTGTATAATCCCTATTTATACAATTTACCTAAATATCAAATAAATCAATAAATTTATCTAATTTCACTAAAAACGCGCTATCTCAGAGTAATTTGAAATTTAATTAAAAAATTATATTTTATATATACTTCAATTTTAATAAATTTTAAATATAAATTAAAATCAAATTTAATTTATAAATTAAATATATTAATAAATAATTTAAATTTTTAAAAAATTATTTATAAATATCCCATATATACCCATATTAAATAAAAATAATTGTATATTTAATATAAAATAAAACTTTTAAATAATTTAAAAAAAATTAAACATGATAATTAAATAAATACTAATTTAAAATCAAATTTAATTTTTAATTTATCTTTAAATTGGAAATTTCCAATTTTAATAATAAACACTTCAATTATTAATAATTAGAATTATCTCTAACATTAGAAAATTAAGTTTTTTTTTTTTTTTTTTTATTAATTTTTTCTTTTATATAAAAATTAATTTTTTTAATAATAAATATACTCAAATTATTTATTTATATATATTTTTTTTATTTATATTAATTATTTTTATTAAAAAAAAATATTATTAGTTATATTTTATATTTAATCTTAAATTATAAATCATTAATTAATTACTCATAATATTAGAATTATATTTAATTAAATTATTTATTATTAAATGTAATAATTTTAACTTACTAGTTTAAGAGCAAGAATTTAATAATTTTCTTTCTCTTTCTGAGAAGTTCTATAAGCGTCTTAAGTTACTATTAATTAATCAATTCGGAGTATCTAATTAAATACCTTTTTAATAACTTATATATATATATATGTATATATAACTTTAATATATATATATATATAGGTATATCCTTAATTTAATATTTATTGTTAATATATAATTAATATTATTATTTAATTAATATTTAAACAAATTAAATATTTATTAAATAAAACATAATTTTAATTTTTTTTTTTAACTTTTTTTATTTTGATTTAAAATTTCCAATTTACCCAAAAAATCAACAAATTTGACACCAAAAATTTTTCAAAAATTTTACAAAAAATGACAAAATTTTCACTTTTTTTTTAAAAAAAAAAATAATTTATATTTCAAAACTTTTTAAACTTTAAGTCTAATAAAAAAACATTTTAATAAAAATTTTATTTTTAAAATGTGAAGTGCCTGATTTGACGCGCTATCTCAGAGTAGGATTAATCATGTGTTTGCACCTTCATAAAATTACACTTAATAGAATTAAACTATTTCTTTTAATATCAAAAATTACTATACATCTTATATTAAAGTGTAAAAAGGTAAGCTAATAAAGCTACTGGGTTCATACCCCATTTATAAAGGTTTTAATCCTTTTCTTTTTAATTTATAAATTATATAAAATTTTTTTTATTAATTTTTTAATTATTGGAACCTTAATTACAATCTCTGCATATTCGTGATTTAGTATGTGAATTGGCTTAGAAATTAATTTATTGAGTTTTATCCCCCTAATAAAATCTCATAATAATATTTTTCCTGCTGAAGCAACATTAAAATATTTTATTACCCAAGCATTAGCCTCAGCCATTATTCTATTTTCAATTATCTTAATTTTAAATTCTTCTGATTTTATTCAAACAAATTTAAATTATATTCATAATTTAATAATAAATTCAGCCTTAATAACAAAAATAGGGGCTGCGCCCTTTCATGCCTGATTTCCTGAAGTTGCCGATGGATTAAATTGAATAAATAATTTAATTTTAATAACATGACAAAAAATTGCTCCTATAATTATCCTTATATACAATTTTAATTCTTTATTTTTTAGAATTATTATTATTATTTGTTCCTTAATTAGGGGAATTTTAGGATTAAATCAAGTTAGGCTACGTAAATTAATGGCTTATTCGTCAATTAATCATATTGCATGAATATTAGCAAGAATATTAAATTATAAAATAATTTGATTTAGATACTTCTTAATTTATTCTTTTATTTTACTTTCTATTATTTTATTATTTAATCATTTTAAAATTTATTATATAAAACAATTATTTATATCTTTAAATATAAATAAAACATTAAAAATATTTTTTATTTTAAATTTTTTATCATTAGGGGGGTTACCCCCATTTTTAGGATTTTTACCAAAATGGTTAGTAATTAATAATCTAGTAGAAAATAAATTTTATTCCTTGAGACTAATTTTGATTGTATTAACTTTAGTAACTTTATTTTTTTATTTACGAATTACATTTTCAACTATAACAATTATAATAAATGAAATTTGTTTAAAATCAACTAAACTTAAAATAAATTGAATAATTCTATTTAATGCATTAAATTTAATGAGATTATTTTTATGCACAATAATTTTTAGAATATTTTAAGGATTTAAGTTAAAAAAACTTTTAACCTTCAAAGTTAAATATAGACTAGTGTCTAAGCCTTAAAAAATTTTTTTTACCTTTAAATTTGCAATTTAAAATCATAATTGAATATAAAGCTTGGTAAAAGAATTAATCATTCGTAAATAAATTTACAGTTTATTGCTTAAACTCAGCCATTTTACCGAATAAATGATTATTTTCAACTAATCATAAAGATATTGGAACATTATATTTCATTTTTGGAATTTGAGCAGGTATAATTGGAACATCCCTAAGAATTCTAATTCGAGCAGAATTAGGTAGACCCGGTTCCTTAATTGGTAATGATCAAATTTATAATGTAATTGTTACAGCTCATGCTTTTATTATAATTTTTTTTATAGTAATACCTATTATAATTGGCGGATTTGGTAACTGACTAGTCCCATTAATAATTGGAGCCCCTGATATAGCATTCCCTCGAATAAATAATATAAGATTTTGACTTTTACCACCCTCTTTATTATTATTATTATTAAGAAGAATAGTGGAAAATGGAGTTGGTACCGGATGAACAGTTTATCCCCCTTTATCATCCAATATTGCTCACGGAGGTTCATCAGTTGATTTAGCTATTTTTAGTTTACACTTGGCTGGAATTTCTTCAATTTTAGGAGCAATTAATTTTATTACTACAGTAATTAATATACGTCCAATAGGAATAACTTTTGACCGAATACCATTATTTGTATGAGCAGTTGTTATTACAGCAGTTTTACTACTATTATCATTACCTGTTCTTGCCGGGGCAATTACAATATTATTAACAGATCGTAATCTAAATACCTCTTTTTTTGATCCTGCTGGAGGTGGTGATCCTATTTTATATCAACATTTATTTTGATTTTTCGGACATCCTGAAGTTTATATTTTAATTTTACCAGGATTTGGTCTAATTTCTCATATTGTAAGACAAGAAAGAAGAAAAAAGGAGGCTTTTGGAACTTTAGGAATAATTTATGCTATAATAGCAATTGGATTATTAGGATTTATTGTATGAGCCCATCATATATTTACTGTTGGAATAGATGTTGATACACGAGCATATTTTACATCTGCTACAATAATTATTGCAGTTCCTACTGGAATTAAAGTATTTAGATGATTAGCAACATTTCACGGAACTACAATCACTTATAGACCGGTAACCTTATGATCATTAGGGTTTATTTTTTTATTTACTGTAGGAGGTTTAACAGGAGTAGTATTAGCTAACTCATCAATTGATATTGTTTTACATGATACTTATTATGTTGTTGCCCATTTTCATTATGTATTATCAATAGGTGCCGTATTTGCTATTATAGCTGGATTTATTCAATGATTCCCATTATTTACAGGATTAACTTTAAATAATTTTTATTTAAAAATCCAATTTTTTATTATATTTATTGGAGTAAATTTAACTTTTTTCCCTCAACATTTTTTAGGTTTAATGGGAATACCTCGCCGATACTCAGATTATCCCGATATTTTCATATTATGAAATATTGTATCTTCTATTGGATCTCTAATTTCATTAATTAGAGTAATCTTCTTAATTTATATTTTTTGAGAAGCATTATCTATAAAACGTAAAAGATTAAGACCATTAAGATTAACATCATCAATTGAATGATTACAATTTAATCCACCTACTGAACATAGATATTCTGAATTACCAATACTATCTTCAAATTTCTAATATGGCAGATTAGTGCACTGGATTTAAACCCCAAATATAAAGTTTAAACTTTTTTTAGAAATTTCAACTTGAAAAAATTTCATATTACAAGATAGATCCTCTCCACTAATAGAACAATTATCTTACTTTCATGACCATGCATTAATAATTCTAGTAATTATTACAGTATTAGTTGGTCAATTAATATTTTTTTTATTTTTTAATAAATTTTTACATCGAAATTTACTTGAAGGACAATTAATTGAAATTATTTGAACTATCCTCCCTACAATTACATTAATTTTCATTGCAATTCCTTCATTACGTTTAATTTATATTTTAGATGAAGTTAATAACCCATCTATTACTATTAAAACTATTGGACATCAATGATATTGATCTTATGAATATTCAGATTTTAAAAATGTCGAATTTGATTCATATATAATTCCTACAAATGAATTAAATAATTTTAATTTCCGACTATTAGATGTTGATAATCGAATTGCAATTCCATTTGAAACTAATATTCGAATATTAGTAACAGCAGCTGATGTAATTCACTCATGAACAATTCCATCATTAGGAGTTAAAATTGATGCAACACCTGGACGCTTAAATCAAATTAGATTCTCATTAAGACGATCAGGTATCTTTTTTGGACAATGTTCAGAAATTTGTGGAGCAAACCATAGCTTTATACCTATTGTATTAGAAAGAATTTCTCCTAAATATTTTTCTAAATGAATTATGAAAATAATTGAAATTTCATTAGATGGCTGAAAGTAAGCAATGGAATTTTAAACCATAAAATGATAAAATAACAACTATCTCTAATGAAAAATTTAGTTAAAATATAACATTAGCTTGTCAAGCTAAAATTATCTATTTAGATAATTTTTAATTCCTCAAATAATACCTTTAAACTGAGTTACCCTAATATTTTTTTTTATTTTAAATTTCTATTTATTTAATAATTTTAATTATTTTAATTTTAATTATAAACCTAAACATTTTAGTATAAAAAAAATAACATTAAATTTTAATTGAAAATGATAATAAATTTATTTTCTTCATTTGACCCCACATCTAATTTAAATTTACCAATAAATTGATTAAGAACAATATTAGGATTAATTTTAATTCCATCAACATTTTGATTAATTCCATCTCGATATAATTATTTATGAATAAAAATTATTATAACTTTACATATAGAATTTAAGATTTTAATAGGAAATTATAAATCTCAAGGAAGAACATTAATTTTCATTTCTTTATTTAGATTAATTTTATTTAATAATTTTTTAGGTTTATTCCCTTACATTTTTACCAGAACAAGACATATAACACTAACTCTAAGATTAGCTTTACCTTTATGATTAAGATTTATAATTTATGGTTGAATAAATAATACAATTCATATACTAGCACATTTAGTTCCCCAAGGAACACCCCCAATTTTAATACCTTTTATAGTATGTATTGAAACTATTAGAAATATTATTCGTCCAGGAACATTAGCGGTACGATTAACAGCAAATATAATTGCTGGGCATTTATTAATAACATTATTAGGAAATACTGGCCCATTAATATCAATTTATATATTAAATATTTTAATTATAGTACAACTTTTATTGTTAGTTTTAGAAACGGCAGTTTCAATAATTCAATCATACGTATTTGCTGTTTTAAGAACTTTATACTCTAGAGAAGTAAATTAATGTCAAGACATAAAAATCACCCTTATCATTTAGTAGATGTTAGACCATGACCTTTAATGGGAGCTTTAAGAGCTATATTAATAATAATAGGATTAATTAAATGATTTCATTTATATAATAGAAATTTATTAATAATTGGACTATTAATTACAAGATTAATTATATTTCAATGATGACGAGATATCGTTCGAGAAGGAACTTATCAGGGTCTTCATACACTATTAGTAACAAAAGGTTTACGATGAGGAATAATTTTATTTATTACCTCAGAAATTTTATTTTTTATATCATTTTTTTGAGGATTTTTTCATAGATCATTAGCCCCTACTATCGAATTAGGAATATTATGACCCCCTAAAGGAATTCAACCTTTCAATCCTTTAGAAATCCCATTATTAAATACCTTAATTTTATTAACATCGGGATTAACAGTAACTTGAGCCCATCATAGATTAATAGAAAATAATTTCTCCCAAGGATTGCAAGGATTAATTTTTACAGTAACTCTAGGAATTTATTTTACAATTTTACAAGGATATGAATATATAGAATCTCCATTTGCAATTTCAGACTCAATTTATGGATCTTCATTTTTTATAGCTACAGGATTTCATGGATTACACGTAATTATTGGAACAACTTTTTTATTAATTTGTTTAATTCGACATTATTATAATCATTTTTCATCAACACATCATTTTGGATTTGAAGCAGCAGCCTGATACTGACATTTTGTTGATGTAGTATGACTATTCCTTTATATCTCTATTTACTGATGAGGTAGATATTTATATAATATAAAAATTATATTTGACTTCCAATCAAAAAATCTAAAAATTTAGTATAAATAATAAAAATTTTGTTAATCTTAATATTAATAATTTACTTAATTAATATAATTTTAGTAATTATATTAAATCTAATTTCTAAAAAAACATTTTATGATCGAGAAAAAAATAGTCCATTTGAATGCGGATTTGATCCTAAAACTTCTGCTCGTTTACCTTTTTCTTTACATTTTTTTTTAATTGCTATTATTTTTTTAATTTTTGATGTAGAAATTACTTTACTTTTACCATTTATTATAATTTTAAAAATTAGAAATATTTTAAATTATAGTATTATTATAATTTTTTTTTTAATAATTTTATTAATTGGAATTTATCATGAATGAAACCAAGGAGCTTTAAATTGAACTAACTAGGATAATAGTTAATTATAACATTTAATTTGCATTTAAAAAGTATTGTTTATCAATTTATCTTAAGTAAGAAGCAAAAAAATTGCATTTAGTTTCGACCTAAAAATTTGATTAATACAATCCTTACTTAATTGAAACCAAAATATAGAGGTATATCACTGTTAATGATACCAATGAAAAATCTTCCAATTAAAGAAGTAAGTTATTCAAGAATAAGCTTCTAACTTAATTCTTAAGCAATGAAATTTTGTTTTTACTTCTATTTATATAGTTTAATAAAAACATTATATTTTCATTATAAAATTAGAATTTTTCTTATAAATACTTAAAAGTTTAAAACTTCCCTAACATCTTCAATATTATACTCTACTATAAGCTATTTAAGTAATAAATATTTAAAAGTAAAAAAATTAATCAAAAAATTAATAATAATAAATAAATTTTTAAATGATTAAGAGAAAATAATTGAAAAAATATTCTCTTATTTAATTGATTCATTAAACCTTTTCTACCATAATATTCAAATCATCCTATATCTAAATATTTTTTATAAAAAGAACCTAAATAAATAGGATAATAATTTACACCTAAAGTTGATAGTACAGGTATATTTCATATTAATCTAAAAAATAAAACTCTTGTAAGTCTATATAATCTTATTAAATTATAAGAAATTTTAAATTTGGCTAATTCATAACCTAATCAAACCCCTATTCTAATAAAAATTAAAGTTATAATTTTTATTAAAAACGGTAAACAAATAAAAATAGGGGTAGAAAATACAATTCAAGAAAATATTCTTCCCCTAAAAACTACAAATAAAATTAACCCCCTTATACCTTTCAATATTAAAAACCCTCTTTCAGACAATATATTTAATGATAAAAAATTAAAATTACCAGTTAAAGAATAATAAGTTAAACGAAATCTATACGCAACAGTTAAACCAATTGAAACATAAAAAATTATATAAATATAAATATTTAAATATCTAAAAGATAAAATTTCAACAATTATATCTTTAGAATAAAATCCAGATATAAAAGGAAACCCACATAAAGAAAGATTACAAATATTCAAATAAGTACATGTTAATGGTAAATGTTTAATTAAACCTCCTATATACCGAATATCTTGACAATTATTTAAATTATGAATAATATTTCCAGCACATATAAATAATAATGCTTTAAATAAAGCATGAATTAAAAGATGAAAAAAAGCTAACTTATACTCACCTAAAGATAAAATTCTTATTATTAAACCCAATTGACTTAAAGTTGATAGAGCAATAATTTTTTTTAAATCAAATTCAAAATTAGCCCCTAATCCAGATATAAATATAGTTATAGAAGAAATAAATAATAAAATTATTATTATTTGATTACTAAATGAAAAATTAAAACGAATTAACAAATAAACCCCAGCTGTTACTAATGTAGAAGAATGAACTAAAGAAGAAACAGGAGTAGGAGCAGCTATAGCTGCAGGTAATCAAGAAGAAAAAGGAATTTGAGCTCTTTTAGTTATAGCCGCTAAAATTACTAATCAAGTAATTAATTGCATAATAAAATCATTTTTTATAATATCTAAATAAAAAATAAAATTTCAACTACCAAAATTTAATATTCAAGCAATTGCTATTAATAATGCAACATCCCCAATTCGATTTGAAAGAGCTGTTAATATCCCTGCATTAAATCTTTTAATATTTTGATAATAAATTACTAAACAATAAGAAACTAAACCTAATCCATCTCAACCTAATAAAATTGAAATTAAATTAGGACTAATAATTAATATCATTATAGAAAAAACAAATATTACAACTAATAAAATAAATCGATTTTTATATAAATCATTAGATATATATTCCTCACTATAAAAAATTACTATAGAAGAAATAAATAAAACAAATCTTATAAATATTAAAGATATCCAATCTAATAAAATTACAAATATAAAATTAGTTGAATTTAATATTAATAAGAAATACTCAATTAAGTAAACTAAATCAAAAATTAAAAAATAAAATGATAAAAATAACAAAATTACACTTAAAAATAAAAAAAAAATAAAATAAATAAAACAAATAATCTAAAATAAATTTTTATATCTTTGATACCACAAATCAAAATTTTTATTAAACTATTTAGATATATAAAAATTTCTATTTTTAAAAATAAAATATTTAAAGGCAATCAATGTAATAATAACAATAAATATTCCCGAATTAAGCCCCTATAAAAAGAATAAATCCCAGAAAAATAAAGCCCATGTTGAGAATAACTATATAAAAATAATGAATAAACAGCACTAAAAAAAGATATTAATGATAAAAATAATATAGTTAAAAAATTAAAACCTACTAAAGAATTAATCAAAATAATTTCTCTTATTAAATTTAATGAAGGAGGTGCAGCTATATTAGATGATAATAATAAAAATATTCATAATCTTAAATTAGGTATAATATTTAATAAGCCCTTATTTAAATAAATTCTTCGACTATGAATACGTTCATAAAAAATATTGGCCAAACAAAATAAACCTGAAGAACATAAACCATGAGCTAATATTATAAATAAGGATCCTCAAAACCCTCATATATTTAAGGTTAAAATACCACCTAAAACCAATCTTATATGAGAAACTGAAGAATAAGCAATTAAAGATTTTATATCACTTTGACGAATACAAATTATAGAAACTAAAAATCCCCCAAATAACGACAAAGACATAAAAAAAATATTAAAAGATAAAAATAACTTAAAAAACAATATAAATCGAAGTAAACCATATCCCCCTAGCTTTAATATAATACCTGCTAAAATTATAGAACCTGAAACTGGTGCTTCAACATGAGCTTTTGGTAATCATAAATGTAAAAAAAATATAGGAATTTTTACAAAAAAAACCATATTTATACATAAATACATAAATATTCTATTTAAATTAAAATTTATTAATAAAAAAGAAACACAATTAAAATTTTCTATTAAATAAAAAATAATAATTATTATAGGTAAAGATATTAGTAATGTGTAAAATAATAAATAAATTCCAGCCTCCAAACGCTCAGGTTGATACCCTCAACCAATAATTAATAATAAAACAGGAACTAACCTAATTTCAAAAAATAAATAAAATATAAAAATATTCAATGAAGAAAAAACTAAATATAATCTTAATATTAATAAAATTAAAACGAATAAAAATAAATTATAATAATTATTATATTTATATAATTTTCCACTAGCTAAAATTATTAAACTACAAATTCAAAATCTAAGTAAAATTAAACTATAAGATCATATATCAATACCTAAAATATAAGAAAAAGAAAAATAATTTATATTTCCATTATATATAAATATAAAAATAAATATAAAAATAAAAAATAACCATTGAATTAACCAAAAATTTTTTTTATAACATAAAGGAATCAAAAAAATCAAACTAAATAAAAATCTTATCATAAAGAAGAGAAAGATAAAATATAATCATTACCGTAAACTCGGACTATTAAAATTAAAATTGCCAAACCTAAAGAACCTTCACAAACTCTTATAGTTAAAAAAATTATTGAAAAAAAATACTCATAATTTAAATTTCTTAAATAAAAAAAAATCTGAATATAAAGAGCAATAACAATAAATTCCAAACTTAATAACATTAATAATAAATGCTTACGATTTAAAATAAATCTAATAATGCCAGATAAAAATATAGTTAATAATAAAAAATATATTATCATTAAAGTTTTAATAATTTAAATAAAATATTGGTCTTGTAAATCAAAAATAAGATTTATCTTTTAAAACTTCAGATATACAAAAACTTGCTTCATTAATCTCCAAAATTAATATTTTACATAAACTAATATCTGATATTTTAACTATAATTACTCTTATAATTACTTGCTCAATTTTATTTATAATATTTAACCACCCTTTAACTTGTGGGTTAATATTACTTATACAAACAATTTTAACTTCAATTATTACAGGAATAATAAATTATAACTATTGATTTTCCTATATTCTATTTTTAATTATAGTGGGAGGAATATTAATTCTTTTTATTTATATAACAAGAATTGCATCAAATGAAAAATTTAAATTTAATTTTAAAATAATAATAATCTTAATAACAATTTTAATTTTAATATTTATAATAAGAACAATATTAGATTACTTTTATTTTAATTCAATAATAAAAATTTCTGAAATAATTAATCAATCATATTCAATAAATAATAAATTATCATTAACTAAATATTTTAATTTTCCAAATAACTTAATTATAATTCTCATAATTATTTATTTATTTATTACCTTAATTGCAATTGTTAAAATTACTAAATTTTCTTATGGACCTTTACGACAAAAATTCTAATGAAAACAAATCTACGAAAAATTAATCCTTTATTAAAAATTATTAATAATTCTTTAATTATTTTACCTACACCATCAAATATTTCATCAATATGAAATTTTGGTTCTTTACTAGGATTATGTTTAGGAATTCAAATTATTACAGGCCTATTTTTAGCAATACATTATTGCCCAAATGTAGATTTAGCATTTAATAGAGTAACCCATATTTGTCGAGATGTAAATTATGGATGACTTTTACGTACACTACATGCAAATGGAGCCTCCTTTTTTTTTATTTGTTTATATATTCATATTGGACGAGGAATATATTATAGATCCTATAATATAATCGAAACCTGAATAATTGGAGTTACAATTTTTTTTTTAACAATAGCAACAGCATTTTTAGGATACGTATTACCTTGGGGACAAATATCCTTTTGAGGTGCAACAGTTATTACTAATTTAATATCAGCTATCCCATACTTAGGAAATATATTAGTACAATGAATTTGGGGGGGGTTTGCTGTTGATAATGCTACATTAACCCGATTTTTTACTTTCCATTTTATTTTACCTTTTATTATTTTTGCATTTATAATAATTCATTTACTATTTTTACATCAAACAGGATCAAGAAATCCTTTAGGAACAAAAAGAAATATTGATAAAATTCCATTTCACCCTTACTTTACATTTAAAGATATTTTAGGTTTTTTAATTTTAATATTTATATTAGTTACACTAACTCTTAAAGATCCTTATCTTCTTGGAGATCCAGATAATTTTACTCCCGCCAACCCTTTAGTTACACCTGTCCATATCCAACCAGAATGATATTTTTTATTTGCATATGCAATTTTACGGTCTATTCCTAATAAACTAGGAGGAGTAATTGCATTAGTAATATCAATTGCTATTTTATATACCTTACCATTTATAAATAAAAAAAAATATTTAAGAACACAATTTTACCCAATTAATAAAATATTATTTTGAAGATTATTATCTATTGTTATTTTATTAACATGGATTGGAGCTCGACCTGTTGAAGACCCTTACATTATTACAGGACAAATTTTAACAATTGTATATTTTATTTATTATATTATTAATCCAATTTTAAGAAAATGATGGGATTCAGTTATCTTTAACTAGTTAATGAACTTGTATAAGTATATATTTTGAAAATATAAAAAAGAAATAAAATTTTCTATTAACTTATACTAAAATTAATTAACTAAATTTGTAAAATAAAAAAAAATAATCTAATTCTAAAAAAAAATATTAAATAATTTAATGAAACTGGTAAATAACCCTTTCATGCTAAATATATTAATTTATCATAACGATAACGAGGAAGGGTGCCACGAACTCATAACCATAAAAATCTTATAAACCCCAATTTAAAAAAAAATATTAAACTAACTAAATTAGCACCTAAAAATAAAAAAACGCATATTATTCTCATAAATAAAATATTACCATATTCAGCTAAAAAAATTATTGCAAAACCCCCTCTTCTATACTCTACATTAAAACCAGAAACTAATTCAGATTCACCTTCCGCAAAATCAAAAGGAGTACGATTAGTTTCAGCTAATCCAGAAACAACTCATATTAAACATAAAGGAAAAAATAAATATAAAAATCAAATATATTCTTGATATTTAATAAAATCTAGTATATTTACAGATATAATTAAAAATAAAAAAGATAATAAAATTAATGCCAAACTTACTTCATAAGAAATAGTTTGAGCAATAGATCGTAATCTACCTAATAATGAATAATTAGAATTAGAAGATCAACCAGCTAATATAATAGTATAAACCCTCAAACTAGAAACTGCTAAAAAAAATAATAAAGTTAAATTAAAACTAATATTTACTGTTATAAAAGGTATACATATTCATAAAAATAAAGCTAAAAATAAATTTAAAATCGGAGAAAAATAATATAAATTAAAATTAGATATAAAAGGATAAATTTGTTCCTTAGTAAATAATTTAATTGCATCACTAAAAGGTTGAATTAAACCTAAAAATCCAACTTTATTAGGCCCTTTTCGAATTTGAATATAACCTAATACTTTACGCTCAAGTAAAGTCAAAAAAGCAATTCTAATTAATACACAAATAATTAAAATTAAACTAGAAATAATTATTAAAAATAAATCAACAAAAAACAAGTATTATTTGTAAAACCTTACATATAAAGATTCTAAATCTATAGCACTAATCTGCCAAAATAATAATATTTATCTAAAAAAAAAATTTTTTTATATACTGGGTCCTTTCGTACTAAAATATATTAACAAATTAAAGATAGAAACCAACCTGGCTTACACCGGTTTAAACTCAGATCATGTAAAATTTTAAAAGTCGAACAGACTTAATAATATAGCTTCTGCACCAATTATAAATTTTAATCCAACATCGAGGTCGCAATCTTTATTATCAATTTGAACTCTCCAATAAAATTACGCTGTTATCCCTAAGGTAATTTAATCTTATAATCAAAAATATTGGATCAAATAACTATTAATCAATATAATAATACAAAAAAAGTTAAATTTATTTTTTAATCACCCCAATTAAATAAATTTAAAATATAAATAAATTAAATTCTAAAAAAATATATTTTTAAATTTATAAAACTCTATAGGGTCTTCTCGTCTTTTAAAAATATTTAAGCTTTTTAACTTAAAAATAAAATTCTTTTAAAATTAAATAAAGACAGTTTTTTTTTCATCCAACCCTTCATTCCAGCTTTCAATAAAAAAACTAATGATTATGCTACCTTAGCACGGTCAATATACCGCGGCCATTTAAACTTCAGGGGGCAGGCGAGACTTTATATTTATAACAAAAAGACATGTTTTTAATAAACAGGTGAAAAAATAATTGCCGAATTCCTTTACTTAACCTAAATATAAATAATAAATTTATATAAATAAATACTAATTTTATCATCATTACTAAATTTTAAAAATTTCAATTTATATTTTAATAAAAAATTTATAAAAAATAAAAATAATAAATTATAAAAATAAATAATAACAAACTTTAAAATATGAAAATTTTTAATCCTAATTTTTATTTTATTGTTAAATTTTAATAAAAATATATTTTTAAGCTCATCCCTAAAAATATTTAATATTAATAATATAAAAATAATAAATTATAAATATATTGTTAATAAATAAATTAAATTTATTTCTTAAAAAATTAGATATATTTAAAAACGAATAACATTTCATTACAAAAAAATTATTTAAAATATTTATTTTACAATAAAAATTTTAATTTTTTAGCTCTTTTAAATTCGAAAATATTAAATCTATAATTATTAATTAATAAACCCTGATACACAAGGTACAAAAAATAAATTTTTCTATTCAAAAAATAAAATATTCTTTCACAATACTAGTAAACTATCATAATATAAAATTTTTCTTTTTTATACTAAAAAATATTTTTTTATTTTAAATAAATAAATATATACAATTAAAATAAATTTTTTCTTTCAAATTAAATTGAATTTCACAATTAACTTTTTAATGTAAATAAAATACTTATATCAAGCTCTAATTTGTCATCTAGATACACTTTCCAGTAAATCTACTTTGTTACGACTTATTTCATATTAAATGAAAGCGACGGGCAATATGTACATATTTTAGAGCCAAAATCATATTAATTAATTAATTAATATTACAATTAAATCCAATTTCATTTAAATAATAAAATTTAAAATCCAAAAATAAATTTAATGTAACCCATTTAAACTTTTATATAAACTACACCTTGATCTGATTAATTTTTTTAAAAAAATTTTAAATATTATAATTCTATAAAAATATTTAACTACGACGATATGTAAGCTAATAATAAAAGTAAATTAAATCGTGGATTATCATTTAAAAAACAGGTTCCTCTAAAAAGACTAAAATACCGCCAAAATTTTTAATTTTAAAGATCATAACTAATAATAATTAAATAAAAAAAATACATTTAAAATAATAGGGTATCTAATCCTAGTTTAAAATTTAAATTTTCTAACTTCAATTAAAAAATATAATTTATTAAAAATTTAAAATTTCACCTAATAAATTTTAATATAAAATTATAAATAAATAATATTTAATTAATATTAATAAAATTAAATTACATTATTTGTATAACCGCAACTGCTGGCACAAATTAAGTCAATATTATTTAAAATTTCTAATTCTAAATTTCTTTAATAATTAAATTTAATTACTGCAATTAATTCTTAAACACAATTTACATTTAATAAATAATAAAATTTAATTTTTAAGCTAAAATAAAACTTTTATATAATAATTTAAAAATAAACATCTATAATTTAAATTATACAATTTACCTAAATATCAAATACAATTTAAAATACTCAAATAACTTCAAATTACAATTTTATCAACCATAAATTGCATAACCCCTATTTATACAATTTACCTAAATATCAAATAAATTTAAAATACTCAAATAACTTCAAATTACAATTTTATCAACCATAAATTGCATAACCCCTACTTATACAATTTACCTAAATATCAAATACAATTTAAAATACTCAAATAACTTCAAATTACAATTTTATCAACCATAAATTACATGACCCCTATTAATACAATTTACCTAAATATCAAATAAATTTAAAATACTCAAATAACTTCAAATTACAATTTTATCAACCATAAATTGCATAACCCCTACTTATACAATTTACCTAAATATCAAATACAATTTAAAATACTCAAATAACTTCAAATTACAATTTTATTAACCATAAATTGCATAACCCTTATTTATACAATTTACCTAAATATCAAATACAATTTAAAATACTCAAATAACTTCAAATTACAATTTTATCATCCATAAATTACATAACCCCTGTTTATACAATTTACCTAAATATCAAATACAATTTAAAATACTCAAATAACTTCAAATTACAATTTTATCAACCATAAATTGCATAACCCTTATTTATACAATTTACCTAAATATCAAATACAATTTAAAATACTCAAATAACTTCAAATTACAATTTTATCATCCATAAATTACATAACCCCTACTTATACAATTTACCTAAATATCAAATACAATTTAAAATACTCAAATAACTTCAAATTACAATTTTATCAACCATAAATTGCATAACCCCTATTTATACAATTTACCTAAATATCAAATACAATTTAAAATACTCAAATAACTTCAAATTACAATTTTATCAACCATAAATTGCATGACCCCTACTTATACAATTTACCTAAATATCAAATACAATTTAAAATACTCAAATAACTTCAGATTACAATTTTATCAACCATAAATTGCATAACCCCTATTTATACAATTTACCTAAATATCAAATACAATTTAAAATACTCAAATAACTTCAAATTACAATTTTATCAACCATAAATTGCATAACCCCTATTTATACAATTTACCTAAATATCAAATACAATTTATCTAAATATCAAATAACTTCAAATTACAATTTTATCAACCATAAATTGCATGACCCCTACTTATACAATTTACCTAAATATCAAATACAATTTAAAATACTCAAATAACTTCAAATTACAATTTTATCAACCATAAATTGCATAACCCCTATTTATACAATTTACCTAAATATCAAATACAATTTAAAATACTCAAATAACTTCAAATTACAATTTTATTTACCATAAATTATATAACCCCTATTTATACAATTTACCTAAATATCAAATACAATTTAAAATACTCAAATAACTTCAAATTACAATTTTATTAACCATAAATTGTATAATCCCTATTTATGTAATTTACCTAAATATCAAATACAATTTAAAATACTCAAATAACTTCAAATTACAATTTTATTAACCATAAATTGTATAATCCCTATTTATGTAATTTACCTAAATGTCAAATACAATTTAAAATACTCAAATAACTTCAAATTACAATTTTATTAACCATAAATTGTATAATCCCTATTTATATAATTTACCTAAATATCAAATACAATTTAAAATACTCAAATAACTTCAAATTACAATTTTATCAACCATAAATTGCATAACCCCTATTTATACAAACGCGCTATCTCAGAGTATTTAAAAATACTCAATAACTTCAAATTACAATTTTATCAACCATAAATTGCTATAATCCCTAGTTATACAATTTACCTATATATCATATACAATTTAAAATACTCTAATCTTCAAATGTACAATTTCATCACCATCAAATTGCATAACCCCCTATTTTTACAATCTACCTAAATATCAAATACAATTTTAAAATACTCAAAATAATTTCATAGTACAATTTGATTTACCTTAAATTACATAACCCCTATGTTATTCAATTTACTAAATAGCAAATACAATTTATAATACTCAAATAATCTTCAATTACATTCATCAACCATAATGACATAACCCCGTATTTATACAATTTACCTATATATCAAATGACAATTTTAAAATACTCAATTAACTTCAAATTACAATTTTATTTACCCATAAATTGCATTAACCCTGATTTATACAATTTACTAATTCAAATACAATGTTATAATATTCAAATAACTTTAAATTACAATTTTTATCAACCATAAATTGCATAACCCCTATTTATACAATTTACCTAAATATCAAATACAATTTAAAATAATCAAATAACTTCAAATTACAATTTTATCAACCATAAATTGCATAACCCCTATTTATACAATTTACCTAAATATCAAATACAATTTAAAATACTCAAATAACTTCAAATTACAATTTTATCAACCATAAATTGCATAATCCCTATTTATACAATTTACCTAAATATCAAATACAATTTAAAATACTCAAATAACTTCAAATTACAATTTTATCAACCATAAATTGCATAATCCCTATTTATACAATTTACCTAAATATCAAATACAATTTTAAATACTCAAATAACTTCAAATTACAATTTTATTTACCATAAATTGCATAACCCCTATTTATACAATCTACCTAAATATCAAATACAATTTAAAATACTCAAATAACTTCAAATTACAATTTTATCAACCATAAATTGCATAACCCCTATTTATACAATTTACCTAAATATCAAATACAATTTAAAATACTCAAATAACTTTAAATTACAATTTTATCAACCATAAATTGCATAACCCCTATTTATACAATTTACCTAAATATCAAATACAATTTAAAATACTCAAATAACTTCAAATTACAATTTTATCAACCATAAATTGCATAACCCCTATTTATACAATTTACCTAAATATCAAATACAATTT